>NC_052500.1:40710809-40822222 GCF_016617805.1 Bactrocera tryoni | reverse complement strand
CCTCAGCTTCTGACGAATAGTAGGGTAGCCTGGAGTGCTAAATTTGCAGTTAGCGTCATGGAGACTTACTAGATTGTCAAGATAACGTTTAAAAAAAAAGAAAGTCTAGGTCAACTTTTCCATTTTAGTGGGGGGAGAGCGGGTGATTATTTTCAAAAATGTAAAAAAAAAACAGTCACATAAAAATACTCAAGCGTGTCAGTCATTTATGGTATATACGCGCTTTGTATTTCTGATAGTCGATATATATTAATTTGACAATCAATTCAAGGGGAAGGGTCGTAATGAGAGGTTAAAAAAATAGTTATTCGAGCGTGTCAGATTTTCAAAGTGAATGTTAATGAACCTCTAAACAGTGCGCCATTTAAATTTCTGACAATTTCGACGTGACCAAAAATCATGAACCTCTAAACAGTGAGCCATTTAAATTTCTGACAATTTCGACGTGACCAAAAGTCATGACTGATTTTAAAACTTGTAAAAAACAAGGTGACCTTGCGATACTCGAGCGCAACAGATTTTTATGCAGGAGAATGAACTTGATGTCAGAGTCTTCCCAACAGATAATCTGACAATTATATAGAGGGATATCGTTAATCTGACGATTTAAAAGTGGAAGAATTCTGTTTGGTTCTTGGTTTTGTTACAGGATGTAATAAAAACTGTGTATAATATGTATGTATGTATTGAATAATAAAACTATCTTTTTTCCGTTTCTGACGAAGGTATAACCATATGTATTTATTAGAACAAAAGGAAAAAGCAGAGTTTTTTTTGAAAATAAAAAGCACAATTTAATAAAAATCGGAAAAGATCACTGTCGCAAAAAGATGTACAAAAGAGGTCGAGCGCGCCGCTGTTGTTTCCTTGAGCGTGATGTCGAAAAAGATGCCGGCCCGCTACCCGTTATTCCTATAGCGTTTTGGTGTGGGGTGTCAGTCAGCTGCTAGATCTGCTGTAGCGGTGACATTGTGGATGTTGTGTTGGGAAATGTTGTGGAACGTGTGTGGTGAAATGATGAATGTGGTGTGTTGGTGTTGCGCCTCTATGTAGGGTTGGTGTAGTACGCTGAGGCTCATTTGGCCATCCCGGCCCCCTAGGCGAATAGTTAGCCTAGGAGACGCTGTACCTGCTGCAAGGTGGCGACCACGTTGCTGAGGACTATCGTGCGGCGACCTTGTGGCCTAGATGATTGGCGCCGCATCGAAGTGTCGTTACGTGGACGCCAGGCCCGAGGTGCTGCGTGGACATTTCTTTGACGCGTCCGTGCTACACGGCTTGGCTGCGCCTGTCGGGCTAAATCGCGGCTACGGGAAGCAGATGAACGGGCGACAGCGCGTTTGGGATTACGGTGTAGTAGTGTATAATATGGCCGCTCACAGTGCTAACACATGGTGTAAGACACGCACTCCTGTGTGACATGCGTTTGAGCCAGACAATTCAAGCAGTGTCCATGTGCCTGAACCACCTGCTGACACTGGTTGGGAGTCATCCCCTTCAAAATAGGGCAGTGCTGCAAACGGTGTGGGCGGCAAGAAAGCGGGCAACGGGTCCGGGGCGGCTGCGAAGCCGCGGTCGTTGTTTGTCGGGCGGCAGTTTGTGCAACGGTTGGCGCAGTGGTTACGGTGGTTGTACGGGGCGCTGCTACGGGGGCAGCCTTAGTGCGCGGCACAGTGATAGCCGAACGTATAGTTGGCGTTGGTGTAACCGGCCCATCAGCATCCATAATACCCTGTGTTGAAGAAGAGTAAGTGTTTATAGATTTATCATTCATAGATTGTTCCACAATATGTGGCACGAACGGGCCGTCATTTTGAACGAGCTTTTAAATAACTAAGTTATACTGTTTGATTATCGTTTATTTCGGTGGTTGTTTTAACGAGTTTTGACACCGTTTCGTTATTATCGGTAGTTGGTAAAAATCATAGTTTTACAAGCGGTCTAGTTAACATTCCGGTTTGCATATGGAGATCGACTACTCGGATATGACCGTTGGAGCCATAGTAAAGCTTTTCTATGCGGCCAAGCCGTCATTCGCTCGGAGGGAGACAATCATCGTTAATAAGGACACAATCTCCACGCTTAGGCGCATTTTCTGATGTTTTGCATCGATATCTCTTGTGGAAGGGTCTTGCGAGAGCATTGTTAGTGGCCGTGAATTGAGCACGGCTTCAATGCGGATTAGCAATGTTGTGAATTCCTCGTAATTAAATTTGTAATTTCCAGCTACTTTTTTAAAATGAGATTTAAAACTTTTTACTGCGGATTCCCATAAACCACCCATATGAGGCGCTTGGGGGAATAAATTGCCAATTAATGTCTTGGTGAGCGTACTTTTGTACGATCTCAGGGGAAACTTGCTTAATGAAATCAACAAACTGTTTTTCTGTGGCTCTTTGAGCCCCTATAAACGTTTTTTCGTTGTCGCTAATAAGTTTTGACGGAAAACCGCGTCATCCGACGAAGCGTGCGAATGCCGCGAGGAAAGCCTCTTTTGTCAGACTAGTACATAGCTCGAGGTGCACTGCTTTTGTCGTAAAACAGACAAAGACAGCCACATAGCTCTTCATTACTGTGGGGGACATTAGCATGGACGCCTTTATCTGAAAAGGCCTAGTAAAATCGACGCCTGTGGTGGTGAAAGGCGGAGCAAAGTTGCAGCGTTCCGGTAGAGGTGCTGCCATAATCTGCGTCCTCATTTTCTGTTTATGCATCGTGCAGATCTTACAAATGAAAATGCTTTTTTATATGAGGCTTAAGTCGGGGAATATAAAACTCTTGGCGGATTATATGTTGCATCAAGCGAGGTTCCGCGTGTAGCATTAATATGTGTATATAACGGATAAGTAATGTGGCAAGTTGTGATTGTTCTGGCAAAATTATGGGATGACGTTCGTTATATGTCAGGCTTGAGTTGGCAAGCCGACCATTCGCACGAAGCACACCTTTTGTATCCAGAAATGGATTTAGTACTAAGAGTGAGCTTCTTTTATTAATCGGCTTCGATTCTATTAGTAATGACATCTCGCTGCAGAAATGGCGCGATTGGGTGTAAGTGATGAGAGCGACCTTTGCCTTGTGTAGGTCTAGGTGCAACAATGTATAACCTTGGGAGTACACCGAGGGCTCTCCCTTGACTTTAATCTTGAGTCGCTCTATGAATCTGAGCATGTAAGCGATTACCCTGAGTGCTTGAGAATATGATGAAAATCGCTCAAGGATTTCCGACGGACCTTCCAGACCAGAGATACAATTTATACTTTTTCATATTTAGATGTGTTTGCACCATGGATACTAGTTTAGCGAGTACTAACGCACCACATAGTTCCAGTCGTGGTAGACTTATTGTTTTTAGAGGAGCTACCTTTGCCTTGGCTACTAGTAGATGACTGGTGGTCGTTGTCTCTGATTGTGTGCGCACATAAATGGTGGCACAATATGCCTTTTCAGAGGCGTCACAGAAGCCATGTAGTTCGACTTTGTTTCTGGGGCATAATTTACCCATCGTGGGATCTGTGAGATATCACTAAGATTTCCTGCGAACTGGGACCACTTTTCTAAACGAAGTGGTTTCACTTGTTCATCCCAGTCAGTTCCTTCTACCCACAATTCCTGTATTAAAATTTTTGCTTGTATCATAATTGGCGAAAGCCATCCTGCAGGGTCGAAAAGTTTTGCCACCGAGGATAAAATTTGCCTCTTTGTTATGGCGGATAGTGCTGATATTGACTCAGTAGTGTATGAAAACTGGTCAGATAACGCCTTCCATTGTACACCCAAAGCTTTTGTTGTGCTTTCCTTTTCAAATTTAAGGAAGTTAGTGTCTAATATATTTTCTTTTGGTACACCCTTTAAAATATTAGGGTGGTTAGCCGTTATCTTTTTTAACGGAAAGCCTGCTGTTTTGAGAGCTTGTGTCACTTGTGCTAGTGACTCGTATGCTTGTGGAAGACTGTGGCTTCCAGACAGAATATCGTCCACATACGTTTGTGTTTTTAACACTTGTGTTGCCAGAGAAAATTCTGACTTTGTGTCTTTTGCCAGTTCGTGGAGCGTACGAATGGCTAGGTACAGGGCACAGTTTACACGAAAGGTAACTGTTTTTAGCTTAAAGACGCTTAGTGGACTATTGATGGATTTTCGGAAAATAATTCTCTGAAAATCTTGATCATCTTTATGTACGACTATTTGTCGATACATTTTCTCGACATCCCCATTAAATACGTATTTGTATATACGCCAATTTAATATGAGGAGCATTAAATCTGGTTGGAGCGTGGGTCCCGTAAATAGAATATCATTTAGGGAATTCACCGAGCTAGTGGATCTCGAGGCATTAAAGACAACTCTAACCTTTGTGGTTTTTTTGTCAGGCTTTACTACTGCATGATGTGGCAAGTAGAATGAGTGATATTTGCCTTTTATGATTTTTTCGCATGGGCTTACTTCCTCCATGTGGTCTAAATGGAGGTATTGTTCTAACACACCATCATAATCTCGTTTAAGCTCACCTTTTCTAAGTAGGGTTTTTCCCATACTTAAAAACTGCTGTATTGCAGAGGTGCGAGAGTGACCTAAGGCGTGTGTGTCTGGAAATTGTTGTTTTAGTTGTAGTCGTACAACATACCGACCATTATCTGATCTAGTAGTTGTGGCTTTGTAAAAGTCTTCACAATACTGATCTTCTGGTGTTGTAATTGAAATGGGAGGGAGTTCTTCTATTTCCCAAAATTTCTTCAATTGTGATTTGAGGTACTCGTTGGAGAGTTCCTCAACTTGAGTTGTCATTGTTGTGGCTGGTTCCGCAACTAGTCCGCTTTTTTGTATTTTTATCAACACCTTCGAGAATAATTTGTGGTATGAGATCGCTGCCTAATAGAATGTCTATTTGAGCGGGAGTGTTGCAGTTGGGGTCTGCTAACTTAAGGTGTGAAACCTTCTCCCAATGCTCGCTATTTATATGATAGCTTGGAAGCATGTTTGTAAGTTGCGGTAAGACTATAGCATCTGTTTGCATTCTTATATCCGCTTGGGGAGAAAATAGGGTAATGGGGCAGATTTTATTAGAGTTCTGAACTACTCTTCCGCCCATTCCCGTAATTTCAAAGTTGGCTTGTTTTGTTGGCAGTTTTAGCCTATTCTGTGCCCTAGACGCTATGAAAGGTCGTTGTGATCCTTGGTCTATTAGGGTCCTAAGCTTAAACAGTTCTCCTCGATGTTCGATGGAGACGACTGCCGTTGGTAGTAGTACCCAACTTTGATTTTCGCTGTGTAGCGTTTGTGTTTTCAATGCCTTTGAGCAGCATGGTGCTTCTTGGCAATTTTGTGGATTTGGCACTTCGGGATTTGTTGTTGTAACTAAACGGCTCTTTTGATATTGGCGCTGTTTGGGGGTGAGCTGGAAAAGTTATTTATGTGAAGCATAGAATGGTGTCGTTTGTGACAAAAAAAGCAATTAAATTTGCTTTCACAATCTTTATTCATGTGATAAGCAGTTTGTGCACAGTCTTTCTGACTTTACAAAATTGTTTCGGTCAATGATATTTAATTTTTTTAATTTCTCGCAAGCCTAAGTTTATGCCCCCTTTTGCATGGTTCGCATGACGTTAGTTTTTATTGTTCGGATGTGAACGTTTGACATTTAAAGAAGCTTCTATTTAAATTGTTGTTGCTACTTTTGGAATACCTTTTGGTTTGGTTATTTTTCTGTCTACCCTTTCGATTTCGTACTGGGTAGTGAGAAATTCTTGCATTTGTTGCCACGTTGGGCATTTTTTCCGTGATGAGAGCGATTGCTCCCACAATAATAAAGCCTTTTCTGGTAATGCTGCTGTGCATATGTTTACCAGTTTGGGGTCCCAGTTGTCTGTGGGAATATTTTGGGACGATAAAATCGACAAACAATTGGAAACAGTGGATTGAAGTTTGATAAATTTTTCACTGGTTTCCTTTTAAATTTTTGGCAAGTTCATTAAAATTGTTATCTGCTTATCGACCAATATTCGTTCATTCTCGTACCTTGATTTTAAAGCTTCCCAAGCCATATTAAAATTGTCGTCTTTTAATGCGAACTGTTTTACTATGACGCCAGCTTGACCTTTCGTTTTGTATCGGAGGTGATACAATTTTTGTGCATTAGATAATTTTGGGTGATCATGTCCCGGAAGGACGGCCATTGTTCATAACCCCCATGAAAAATTTCTGTGTCACATGCGGGCACCTTGAGGTGGATGCCTGTACTTGCCTCTTGACTTTTTACTTGTGGCATCTCTACTAGCGGAAGTGGAGGAGGTGCACTTGCTTTAATTAGTTTCAATTAATCATTAATCATTGCTTTCGTTTCTTCAAATTGATCAAAGCAATTTTCATATTTGGCGTAAGCCGAGGATTGCAGTATCGTATCAAACTGTCACTCTCAGCAATGAATTTTGTATAAGAAATATCTTTACCCCTCTTTGCTTTTGTAGCACCTTGCTTTGAGCGTGTAGCTTCTGCCGGTGTACATGGACTTTTTTGTCTGCAATCATTTTTGGTTTTTATAAATACTTCGAATTTTTTGATTCTTTTGAATCTAAGTTTATTTAGAAAATATAGTTTTTCAAAATAATTATTCTCAGTGTTTACTGATTATAATTATTCTTTGCAATTAAAAATTGAGACCGAAACTCTTTTACGTAAATAAAAGTTTTTTTATTTTGATTTTTTTACCAGAAATATATATGTTAATTTTCAATTTTATTTCGAAATGTTGTGCTTGACTTGTTAACCGCACTTTTTGTTAATAATATTTAGAAATATGTATTATATATTATATAAATGTATATAAGTATAAATATTTTTTTTCCTTTTTTGTTAATGTCCTTATGTTGTATGTAGGCGCACCCTAATAGTTGGGCTTGTATGTATTTGTTCCTGAGCTATTAAGTTCTCGCTGAAGAGATTAATGCACTATTAGGTATATAATAACGCGTTGTTTGTGCTTTAATTTTTGTAAGCAATCCTGCTTGCCTTTTGCAAAGGGTATTGCAAGACAGATGCCGATATTGACTCTTGATGCTGGTGAAATGGTTGTTGTAATTCGACCCATCAATTATATTGAATTGGCGTAATTTCAATTTACCACCGGTCAAGTTAAAGAATAATTATGTATATTTATTATTATATTATTCTCCGATTAATTGTACAATATGTACGCAGGGTATACCGGCATAAACGGGCCCTGCCAACCACGGCTACCCGTTTGTGACAAATATTCTAATACAACTACACATTTTTTTCTCTATACACTAACACAAACGCACATTTTCGGGTTATTTTTTGTTTACCTAAATGCGATGAAAAAAAGTTTGTTTAATTTCTTGATTTATTTGAATGAGTGCGAAGGAGAAAACATAATTGTCAATAGTGACAATAGAAAATCCCAAAAAGGGTAATAAAAAAACGATTGAAAGATCGTGATCGTACCATCGTAAAGGAGGCTCGTACAACAAGAAGGAAGAAGAAGGAAATGAATTTTATGTGATTTTTATACCCTGAACAGGGTATATAAAGTTTGTCACGATGTTTGTAACACCCAGAAAACAGCGTCGGAGACCCTATAAAGTATATATGTGAATGATCAGTATGTTGAGCTGAGTCGATTTAACCACGTCCGTCTGTCTGTCTGTCCGTCCGTCTGTATATATACGAACTAGTCCCTCAGTTTTTAAGATATCCTTTTGAAATTTTGCAAACGTCATTTTCTATTCAAGAAGCTGCTCATTTGTCGGAACGGCCGATATCGGACCACTGTAACATATAGCTGCCATATAAATTGAACGATTGGAATCAAGTTCTTGTATGGAAAACGTTCACATTTGACAATGTATCTTCACCAAATTTGGTATGGATTATTTTCTAAGGCAACAATGTAATCTCCGAAGAAATTGTTCAGATCGGTTAACTATAGCATATAGCTTTTACACAAACTGAACACATAGTTACTAAAAGAAATGCACCTGTGAAGGGTATATTAGCTTCGGTGCAGCCGAAGTTAACGTTTTTTCTTGTTTAACAATATTGTTTTATAGCATTGGAAATCAGAACTGAATTGGAAGTAGCAGCAGCAGCTATATCATCAGAAGGGGCAAATATCAATTGTTAAGTATGTGAAAAGAGTGTGTGTACTTTGAAATTGGACTGCGCAGTCCAATATAATACGCAAAAATAAATACATACATACATATGTACATATGTATTTTATGCGTTTAAGGCGGCCTGCACAATCCAATATAATATGTGAATACAAATGTTCAGATGTTATTATTATTTTTATTTAATTAATCTTTCTTTTCAGATTTTACACTATTTTTATTTAATTAATCTTTGCTTTCAGATTAATTCAGATTATTCTTTCAGATAATATTAATCTTTTTTTTCAGATATTATTATCATTTTATACAATTAATCTTTCTTTTTCTTTTAGATACTACAAATTCAATGTAATTATTATTTATTTTCAGGTATTAATAACCT
Organism: Bactrocera tryoni; assembly: GCF_016617805.1. NCBI lineage: Eukaryota > Metazoa > Arthropoda > Insecta > Diptera > Tephritidae > Bactrocera > Bactrocera tryoni. The sequence goes on along the minus strand of NC_052500.1, from coordinate 40,813,708 downwards.
TTATTTTATTTCAGGTATTTGTCTTTTATTATCTTTTTTCAGATATTAATTATTTTTTTAAATAAAATATATTTTTATTTATATATAAATTATAATAAGTTTTATGTAAAAATGTAAAAAATAAAATAAAATAAAAATTGTAAAAATTAAAAAGTTTTGTTTGAAATTTTGAGAAATTTTTAAAGTAGGAATCAAAAAATGCAACCCTGCATCAGCTGTTTAAAATGCAACCCCGCATCAGCCGTCGGGATATTAGAGCAGGACAGATATACTTTTTTATATGACACTGCCGAATGAGCGCAACAAAGATGTATGATCACATGTATACGGACGTGAGTGGGTAGAATATTCGCTCGGCCTATGGCAAACAACTCATGTTTACCCACGATTACCCACAGGCTTACCCACTGATTATCTGGGTTCTTACCCGCTCATGGTTGGCAGGGGGGTTTTATGTTGTATTTAGGTATATATGAGAAATGGTGAAACGCAGTTAATTGAGCGTCTGCACTTAGATATGTGTATATATGTAAGTATGAACATTTATTTTTTGTTTTGTTTTCTTATGTACTTCACTTCTTTATAATTTCAGCATAATTATTGTAATGCATATTCATATAATCATTATGTAATTATACTGGTATATATATATATGAAGTTATACATGTGTAGTAAATACGTTGATGAATATTCTCTCAAAAAAATAAGTACTTAGTTGGAAGAAACATATTTCAAAAGAAAATGTGTGAAAGTTTATGCGTGTAAGTATGTATGTACTTAAGCAATGTAAATATGTACATATGTATTATATTTATGAAAATATGTTTGCCCCAGACAGATATGTATGTATGTATGTATGTTCGTTTTTCTGCTCTTCTCTTTTTTTTATATACATATATATATATATGTATATTATACCAAACTGTGTTTTTTTTTGATAGCGGAATTTTCAGTTTTCCCGTAAATTGCCGAAAATTGAAGCAGTTTGATATTGATTTTCGACCGTTAAGGCGGTTCTTAAATTACCGTTTTTATCTTTATACACGAATTAAATCCCTTTGAACATGCATACATATAATAGTATATAGTTATACATTATATGGAAACGATACCACTCACTTAGATTTCTTCCAGGGGCATGGGTTTTGAATACTTAGTGTGCAGCAGTGCTCTGCGTCGGAGATTCCTACCGAGTGCGTTCCTTTCCTCCCTCGCGCGGTTAGTATTTTTGTTGTTTTGTTTTCGTTTTATTTTCGCGCCCGCGCGATTATTAGTAATTTATTTTATTTATTTATTTGTTTTTGTTTTCGCGCCCGCTCTTTTTTATTATGTGTATAGATATTTTAGCTTTTCGCTCCCTTTTTATTTTTTTTCCTTGTTTTAATAAGATCTTGTTTCACTTGTTGACCATGTACATACATACCTCACATATGCATGTATGCAATTGTTTTTTTTTCACTTTAAAAATGTATATGTGTGTGTCACTTAACTTGTATTTCAGTTTTGTTACTCTATAACAACCTTATTTTTATTATTATAACTTTTTTTTCTTTTTTTCCGGCGCTTTTAATATGTACGTGTGTGTGTCCCTTTACTTTTATTTCGGTTTTGTCACTCTTTAATAATCTTAACCTTTTTTTTTTGTTTTTCTTCACTTTACTTTTGCTTCACTTTTAATATGTAAGTATGTGTGTTCCTTCACTTTCATTTCAGCTCCCACTCTTTAATCACCTTATTCTTTTTTTTCACTTTGTAATAACCATTTTTAATTTTTGGTTAATTTCCCATAGTGCTTTTCACTAGAGCTCGAAGGACCATATTCACTGCATTACAAATATCATCACCTTGAATAATAAAACTACATTTTTTCCTTTTCTGACAAAGGTATCACCATATGTTTTTATTAGAACAAAAGAAAAAGCAGGGTTTTTTTTGAAAATAAAAAGCACAATTTAATAAAAATCGGAAAAGATCACTGTCGCAAAAAGATGTACAAAAGTAGACGAGCGCGCCGTTGTTGTTTGCTTGAGCGTGATGTCGAAAAAGGGGCCGGCCCGCTACCTATTATTCCTTTTTTAGCGTTTTGGTGTGGGGTGTCGGTCAGCTGCTAGATCTGCTGTAGCGGTGACATTGTGGATGTTGTGTGGGGAAATGTTGTGGAACGTGTGTGGTGAAATGATGAATGTGGCGTGTCGGTGTTGCGCCTCTATGTAGGGTTGTACGCTGGTGTAGGTAGGTAGGTAGGAGTGCAGCCCTATCGGGCCCAATTAGCACTTGATGTGCCAATTTGATACACTATTCGTAGAACCTCCTGTATCTACTATTTCACCTTCTGTCTCAAACCATTTTGAGGTCTCGATGAAACTACTTATGTCCAATATGCTTTTGGTGGAAATCCATTCAAGGTTTGGTGCTTGGTGGATTCCGAGTGTTTTGTGTCGGATCTGTGCTAGACCTGGGCATTCGCAAAGAAAGTGCAAGATTGTTTCCTTGTTCCCTGCTACTCCGCAGCCTCGGCAGATGTCGTTGTAGGGCAATCCAATTTTGGACGCATGTTCCCCAAATGGCCAGTGCCCTGTTGTGGTAGCTGTTATTCTGTAAATACTTTTTCTTGACCTATTTAATAAGTCATTGGTTCTTTTCCTGACATATGTTGGCCATAATTGTTTAGTTATGACGCATTTTGTAATGTTTTTCCACCTGTTGTTTGCAATTTGTTGAAATTGACTATTGATCTCTCCTTTTATCGAACCTAGCGGGCTTGGTATTAGCTCCGCCTCGGATTCATTGAGGAAAGCTCCTGCCTTTGCCAACTCGTCTGCTTTTTCGTTACCGAAAATGTTCCTGTGGCCGGGAACCCGGATCAAGTTTAGTTGGAGCTTGTCTTTTATTGAGCTTAGTGCTCTCTTGCAGTTGTGAACTATACTGGAATTTGTCATGGGTGAAGACAATGCCAAGAGGGCCGCCTGGCTGTCCGTAAATATAGTTGCTTTATGTATATCCCAGTGGTTTTCTAATAGAACTTTGCAGGCCTTTTCTATGCCTAGTACTTCTGCTTGGAGATGCTAGCCGAGTGCAGTAGACGTATAGAGAGAGATATGCCTAGATAAGCGGAGAATACCCCCGTGCCTACTCCGCAGTCCATTTTGGACCCGTCGGTATAGACTGAGGTGGTATCTTCCTCTACTATTGAACCTCCATTCTCGTCTAGATGGTATCCTCACCTGGAAGTGTCTATTGAAATCCAGCTTTGAGAGAATGTAGTCTGATTTGTTAATGGTGAACTTGTTTAGAATTACACTGTGTCCGTAGTTCTGCTGATTCCAACCTCCCAATTCTTTTATTTTTATCGCCACAATAGCTGCTGTTTTATGAATAAAAATGTCCATTGGTAGTTGATGCAGGATCACATTGAGCGCATCAGTCGGACATGACCTGATTGCACCCGTAACGTAATATTGTATTGTTTGTTTAGCCCTGGCCACCATACCAGAGCTCCATATGTAAGTATAGGTCTTATGACAGCCGTATGCATCCACACGATTATACTTGGTTTAAGGCCCCAATTCTTGTTGACGATTTTCTTACAAGTATAGTAGGCTATGTATGCTTTGTTTATTCTTTTTTCTATATTTATTTTCCAGGACAGTTTGGTGTCAATCTCCACCCCCAAGTATTTAGCTGTGGGGGATAGAGTGAGTGTTGTACCGTTTAGTACCGGAAGTTGAAACTGAGGCATTTTGGTTCTGCTAGTGAATAGCATCAGTTCTTTTTTGTTCGGGTTAACTCCTAGACCATTGTTTTTAGCCCATAGGTTTAACCTACGAAGCGCTCTTTCCATAATCTCGCTGACTGTTGAAGGAAACATGCCTGAAACCAACAACACTATATCGTCTGCATACTCTACTGCTTTCACTCCTCCACCGTTTAGTTGAAGTAGTATTTCGTTCAGCTCTGCGACCCATAGAAGCGGAAAGAGGACCCTCCTTGAGGCGTACCTCTACTCACATAGCTTGTTTGTGTTGCAGCGCCGTTTGAAGCTATAATCTTCCTATTCTCAAGCATCGATAGTATCCATCTGCACACAGTGTCGTCTATACCACCATGTGCCAGAGAATTAATTATTGCATTTACTTCTATGTTGTTGAAGGCGCCCTCTATGTCTAGAAATGCAGCCAGGGTGTATTGTTTGTGGTGTAGTGATTTTTCAATTACACTTATCACCTCGTGAAGGGCGGTTTCGGTTGATCGGCCCTTCATGTACGCATGTTGGGACTTCGATAACTTCTCCGCCATTATTGTTCTTACGAGTAGATCTATTAGCCTTTCTAGTACCTTCAGCATAAAGGAGGTAAGGCTTATAGGTCTAAAATCCTTGGCATTCTCGTGTGTTCTTCTGCCTGGTTTTGGGAGGAACACAACTTTACTTCTTTTCCAACTTCTTGGGATGTAAGATAGTTGTATGCTTGCTTTGTATATATTTTCAAGCCTTAAAACCACTGGTTCTACCAGTTTTTGCAGCATTATGGGCATAATCCCGTCAGGACCTGCCGCTTTATATAGTGCAAAACTATTTATGGCATATTTGATTTTTCTTTTGTCTACTATTTGGCTTCGATAGTCAGCTGCGTTCAGCGGTGGTTCTGGTTGAACCCTCGTTGAAGGTGTTTGCTGACTCCCGGGGAAGTGCGTTGTGATTAGTACCTCCAAAGACTCTTTTGCCGAGGAGGTCCAATCACTTCCCTCCGCCCTAATGTAGGCAGTATTAATATGATCTTTGGATAGCATTTTACTCAGCCTGGCAGCTTCTGTGCAACTTTCTATCGATGTGCAGATAGATCGCCATAAGTCCTTTTTATCTTTCCTGACTGCATTTTTGTATTCTTTCATACTGTCTTTATATGGCTGCCAGATTTTGGTTCTAAAACTCTCATTGAAAGCCTTCCTTAGTTGTGTTCTCAAATTCTTGAGTTCACTGTTCCACCAAGGAAGAGACTTTCTCTTTTTCAAAACTGTTAGCGGAGTAGATTTATTAAAAGTTGTGGTTAGGATTTTTTCCAACTTCTCTACTTCTAAATCTAATTCCTCAGGATTTCTGATGCTCTTATTGCCTCCCTTTTCAAGGCATTTTGTTGCTATACTGGTAAATTTTCCCCATGCCGTTCTTCTAGGGTTCCGGTAAGTGAGAGGCACACTGTACTTCTCGCGGATGCTGAAGAGTATCCAGGAGTGATCCGACATGGAAGGCTCATCGGATACCCTCCAGTTATCCACAAAGAGACTGTCTGTGTCTGTTGATAGCGTGAGGTCAAGCACTTCCTCCCACCCCGGAAACCTATCAGAGCTTGGAAGAATAAAAGTTGGCTTATCGCCCTTGTTGCATATGCTTAGATTACTATTTAGAATATACTGCAAAAGTGACTCATCTCCGGTGTTTATACTGGAGCTACCCCATACGGTGTGCTTTGCGTTTGCATCACACCCTATTAGGACATCCTCCTTCCTGTTCTCCTCTACTAGTCTGGTGAGTGGGGCCGGTGGTATGTCTTCGTCATGGGCCAAGTAGGCCGAGACCAAGAAGAAGGGCTTTTCCTTCTGTTCCACCTTTACCACTGTGATATCTGCTGTGCTGTAATTAGGACAAAGAAATGCATTTATACTATTATTGATAAGAATGCATGCCCTAGGTTTACCTCTGTTCCGTGTGTAAAACAGGTTATGGTTGCTGCTGTTTAGCTCTTTAATGGTATCTTCATTGACCCAGGGCTCCTGTACTAGGTTGATGTCGATGTCCCCCTCGTTCACGAGGGTTGTCAGATTCGCTGTAACACTCTTCGAGTGCTGCAGGTTTATCTGTACGCATCTTATTTTAATGGGCATCTCGGGTTTCTTCGATGCCCACATTCTTTAGCAACTGGCTGGCGTCGTCGACCTCTTCCGTGTCGTCTTCGTCAGCCGCTTTGTCGCTTTGGAAGATTTTTAGTCTGGCCTTGCGGATTCCGAAGCTGATTTTGTAGTCAGTCTTCTTCAGAGCCTCAATGGACTCATCACAAATGGCCACTAGTATTGGCTTGCTTGCCTTATTCGGTTTTTCCTCCCTGATTAGCTGCCACTCATCTATACTAGGTATAGATTTGTTCTGCAGCTTAATGCACCGCAGGAGTTTTTCGCCTGGCTCATCTAGAGGGGGTAACCAAATGCGAGCACGAGGTCTCTTCGGAATGTTCTTGGCCGGTATAAGCCTCAATTGGAGGCCTACAAAGGCGTTGCTAATTTTAGCAACACTACCCGTCAGGAAATCCAGCGAGGCCTGGTCCGCGCACTTGATGACCCTGTAGCCCCTGAGGGTCTCAGAAGAGTCAAACTCCGGGTGAGGATCCCCAGGATTGTACATAGCTTAGCACCATACCCGACAATCTGACGTCGATCTCCACCCATCTCTCCTGTATTGTGCTCGGAGAGGAAGAATTTCCGTCTATGATGGCCACCTGCAGGCTATCTCTGGCAACATCGCAGAAATGCCTTGCCGTTGTTGTGCTGCTGTGTTCACCTTCGCTCCGCCTCGGTTTTTTGGGCTGAGTTCCGGGTACTTCCGTGATGGAGCGATTTCTCTTCTGAGAAGTGCTCTTTCGCTTGCTCTCTTCCTTTTCAGGTAGCCTTCATATTCCTTTACGATAGATTTGAGGCGCTTTATTTCAGCCTCATCAACTGGGGTACCGGCTGCCTGGTCTTTGGCTAAGTAGTTCATCTTCTTCGGACTCCGTAATAGGATTCCGATAGTTCATGTCCTTAGTCGTTGCTGTTGTCGTCAATTTGGTTGTGGGTTGGTCACTCGTCCGCAGAGCCGGTATGCGGAGAGAAGGCTTTTATACCTCTGACCTCGCCCGAGCATCGGAGGGGACCGTTCGCGATCAGCTATTTATTACCCCTCGCTGACCATTCAGCCCTCGGCACGGGTACCTCGACACCTTGGCTTAAGGTGGTGTTGGTTCAGGTATCCTCATACTTCCACAATAGGAGATGGGCGTAAAACCTAGGGTTTATTCATCCATATCACTATTGTGGGAATTATGAAGTGTCCCTCTTAGTTCGTAAGATTAAAGTGCGTTTCCTTTGGGATGCACACTTTACTCTTACTTAAGCCCCTTCGCCACGACAAAGCGACCAACTTCAAAGGAGACGCTGGTGTAGTACGCTGAGGCTCATTTGGCCAGACACTAACGTCATTCATTTTTACAATGGATGTAAAACTCATCGCTGTAAACGAAAAAAAAAAATAGAAAACACCACAAACAAACAAAAGTGTCAAGCGTCTACTAACAACAACCACGCTATGGTGATCAGCTGAGATGTCATCATGGCGGCAGACGCTATTATGAGGACGGTGCGAGAGAGTGAGAAACAAACAAACGTGTCAAGCGTCGACTAACAACAACCACGCTATGGTGCTCAGTACGCTTGATCTTTTGTCGACGATTTTACCTGCATCGCCCCATGGAAACTGTCAGATTATAGGTTTTCGTGATTCTGACAGAATTACCTTTAAAAGGAAAAAAAAAATCGGTCGCGCTCGATTATTTTAAGGTGGGGTATTTTTTTTTTACAAATTTGCCACCCTGCTATGTCTTTAACTCACCCTCAAACTGTCAGAATATTGAAATATACACTGGTCTTCATGCATTTAATTTACCATCTCTTAATCTGACGCGCTCGAGTTTCCCGATGGATCGATTTTTTCTTTTTTCTCTAATCTGACGAACTCCCCCCAACGCACCCCTCCATATTAAGGGCTCATATTTGATAGGGGTACATAAAAAGGTGCAATGTTTCTCCCCATAACATTTTCTGACACGCTTTAGTAACTTCGAAAACTCTGCAAACACGCCATGGCTGCACACATTGATTGTATCACTTTTTAACAAAAATTTTGAGTCTTATGCTTCTTGTTTTTTAACACTTTTCAGTTCGCAATCAAATTTATATTTTTCTCGTTGGGTTGAGCCTTATGGTTCTTTATAATTTTAACACTTTTCACTTCGCAATGATTGAGCCTTATGCTTGTTTTCATTTGGTTGAGCCCCCAAAATATATAGGAATTGTGCTCACGCACTTACAGGTTAACTTCTTTTTGTTTAAATTAAATTCGAGTAAGTGATTTCATATTATTTTATAATTTAAAACGTACAAATTTTATTTGCTAATGAAAATGATTATTACAAAACCGAAACGACGAACAATTGATTTTGAAAAAAAGATACTTTGATGATAGTTTAAGTCGTCACAAGCGTCACATCTTCTTCTTCTTAATTGGCGTAGACACCGCTTACGCGATTATAGTCGAGTTAACAACAGCACGCCAGTCGTTTCTTCTTTTCGCCACGTGGCGCCAATTGGATATTCCAAGCGAAGACAGGTCCTTCTCCACTTGGTCCTTCCGACGGAGTGGAGGTCTTCCTCTTCCTCTGCTTCCCCCGGCGGGTACTGAGTCGAATACTTTCAGAGCTGCAGTGCTTTCATCCATCCGGACAACACGACCTAGCCAGCGTAGCCGCTGTCTTTCAATTCGCTGAACTATGTCAATGTCGTCATATATCTCGTACAGCTCATCGTTCCATCGAATGCGATATTCGCTGTGGCCAATGCGCAAAGGACCATAAATCTTTCGCAGAACCTTTCTCTCGAAAACTCGTAGCGTCGACTCATCGGATGTTGTCATCGCCCAAGCCTCTGCACCATATAGCAGGACGGGAATTATGAGCGACTTATAGAGTTTGGCTTTTGTTCGTCGAGAGAGGACTTTACTTTTCAATTGCCTACTCAGTCCGAAATAGCACCTGTTGGCAAGAGCAATCCTGCGTTGGATTTCCAGGCTGACATTGTTGGTGGTGTTAATGCTGGTTCCTAAATAGACGAAATTATCTACAACTTCAAAGTTATGGCTGTCAACAGTGACGTGAGAGCCAAGTCGCGAGCGCGACGACTGTTTGTTTGATGACAGGAGATATTTCGTTTTGCCCTCGTTCACTGCCAGACCAATTTTCTTTGCTTCCTTGTCCAGCCTGGAGAATGCAGAACTAACGGAGCGGGTGTTGAGGCCGAAGATATCAATATCATCGGCATACGCCAGCAGCTGTACACTCTTATAGAAGATGGTACTTTCTCTATTTAGTTCTGCGGCTCGAACTATTTTCTCCAAAAGCAGGTTGAAAAAGTCGCACGATAGGGAATCGCCTTGTCTGAAACCTCGTTTGGTATCGAACGGCTCGGAGAGGTTCTTCCCGATCCAGACGGAGCTTTTCGTGTTGCTCAACGTCAGTTTACACAGCCGTATTAATTTTGCGGGGATACCAAATTCAGACATCGCGGCATAAAGGCAGCTCCTTTTCGTGCTGTCGAAAGCAGCTTTGAATCGACGAAGAGGTGGTGTGTGTCGATTCTCCTTTCACGGGTCTTTTCCAAGAGTTGGCGTATGGTGAACATCTGGTCGGTTGTTGATTTGCCAGGTCTATAGCCACACTCATAAGGTCCAGTCAGTTTGTTTACGGTGGGCCTTAATCTTTCACACAATACGTTCGATAGAACCTTATACGCGATGTTGAGGAGGCTTATCCCATGGTAGTTGGCGCCGATTGCGGGGTCTTCCTTTTTATGGATTGGGCATAGCACACCTAAATTCCAATCGTTGGGCATGCTTTTGTCCTACCATATTTTAAAAAGGAGCTAGTGCATGCTTCTTATCAGTTCTTCGCCGCCGTGTTTGAATAGCTCTGCCGGCAATCCATCGGCCCCGCCGCTTTGTTGTTCTTCAGACGGGTAATTGCTATTCGAACTTCTTCATGGTCGGGCAATGGGACGTCTGCTCCATCGTCATCGATTGGGGAATCGGGTTCGCCTTCTCCTGGCGTTGTGCAAGCCGAGTAGAAAACCGTTCGGCAGTCTGTTGTGATTGTAGCTTTTCGACGACGAACCTTCCTTGTGTTTGTTGGCACGCGTTTTTTGCTGCACAGAGGCGGGTGCGAATCTTGGCTGCAACAAGATAGTGGTCCGAGTCGATGTTAGGACCTCGGAGCGTACGCACGTCTAGAACACTGGAGACCTGTCTTCCGTCTATCACAACATGATCGATCTGGTTGGTGCTTTTTCGATCCGGAGACAGCCAGGTAGCTTGATGTATCTTCTTGTGCTGGAATTTAGTACTACAGATAACCATATTTCGGGCCCCGGCGAAGTCAATCAGTCTCAACGCATTTGCGGATGTTTCGTCGTGAAGGCTGAATTTACCGACCGTAGTGCCAAATATACCTTCTTTGCCCACCCTGGCTTTAAAGTCGCCAAGCACGCATTTGACATCGTGGCGGGGGCAGCTCTCATAAGTGCGCTCCAAGCGCTCATAGAAGGCATCTTTGGTCACCTCGTCCTTCTCTCCGTCGGGGCGTGGGCACAAAACAGCGATATGTTGAAGAACATCGCTTTGATGCGGATTGTGGCTAGACGTTCATTCACCGCAGTGAATGATAGTACTCGGCGACGGAGTCTCTCTCCCACCACGAAACCTACACCAAACTTGCGCTCATTTATAAGGCCACTGTAGTAAATGTCACAAGGACCTATTCGTCTCTGTCCTTGTCCCGTCCATCGCATTTCTTGGACGGCGGTGATGTCAGCCTTTATTTTCGCGAGGACATCAACCAGCTGGTCAGCGGCACCTTCCCAAATTAGGGTCCGGACATTCCAGGTGCATGCCCTCAAATCGTAGTCCTTATTTCGTTTGCCATGGTCGTCATCAAAAGGGGGGTCTCTCATCCGAGGCTGTCGTTTAGATTTCATTGGGGGGCTTTTTACGTGGCGGGTCCCAAACCCAGCGCACAACCCTATGTAGGGGATGTTTCGCCTTCTCACATTAGCTCGCCTTCGAACGGATGTTCTTAGGCTACCCAGAGGATACTTGGTCAACGACCGGAAGTAGTGAGCTGGTTGAGCCATGTGTAAAAGAATCGTTTCTGGCCACTCCCAAGTGAATGGCGATCAGAGAACTTTCCTCACTTGTGTGAACTTCTACACATAACTCCATCCTCCAACTTCTATACATAACTCCATCCTCCAAGCGTCCCATAGTTTTTATAAAAAAGTAAAAAGGGTTAACAGTTAATTTTAAAAAAGTACATTGCGATGATAAATCAATTGGCCACATGCGTACGGCTTCGCGTACTCTCGTCAAGTCGTCATCTATCATTGACATTTTCTGGTTCGGAGTCTTTTGTTCGAAACTTCTTGCGAAAAAGGATTTCCGTGTTGATCAAACCCTACATATATAACTCTATTTCTAACTCCATTAATTTTAAGCAATGTGTCGAAGCACTGACGCGACGACAAAGCGTCACAACATTGTGTTGTTGGTAGAAAATCCGAGCTGTCCCGAAAAACACAAACAAAGGAACGACTTAGTATAGTATATCATGTAAAAATCAAATAAATTTATTAAATATGCTAGTGCAAATTGATTATAAATTTTACTATGCATGCATTCCTACAAAATTGTACTCATATCATAATTATTTTTACATGGCAATATGGAATCGCAGAGGGCAAAACGAAAAGCATGCATACATACATATGTGTTTACATACATTGCACATACAAGCGATTCCCTGGTTGAAAGCAAACATGAAGCATGAAAATATGATGATGGTGTTAGGTTAATCAATTATTTAAATAAATGTATCACAATATATTGAAATCATTAATAATAACTTATTATAAAATAAAATGAAATTAATAAAATAATTTAAAAAAAAATATATGTAAAAGTTATACATAAGGGAACATGTTTTCTATGGAATATCAAAGAACTTATTTTTCTTCAATATTCTTTGGTTAGGAGTATCATCATGGGCATGCATACATATACATATTTCTGTCTCTTCATATTCTCTGGTAGAGTATGTGAGAGAAGTGCAAAAAATGTTAGCATTTCACTGCGTGAATTCCAGCGTTGTGAAGTGAATTCAGTAGTTTAAGTTTTACAATTTATATCGAACCTGCCCCTTCTCGATGTACGTCTCTGGTATGGGTGTTTCAACATCCAAAAAAATTTGTTCGCGCTGGAAGCATTTTTACGCAAATGGTTGTCAATTTAGTTTTTTTGAACATGTCGTAACAATACCACGAGAAGAATACGTAGAAGTAAATTCTGAGTAGTTGTCTTTCAAGAAATCAGGAAAACCAACCACCGAAAACGGATTTCTCTTCATCGCAATGGGAGCTCTCATACATCGCCTGAACCAACTGCATTTGAATCGTCGATTGATGAGTATGCCACTTCCACTATCCAATCTCAGTGACTGTCTGTCAGTCTATCCATCCGTCCGTCGTCCATTCAAGCGATAATTTGAGTAAAAATTATATAAAATATTTCACTTCGTGAAGTCTCCAACAATAGTTTGCTAGCATTCCTGTGTTACATTTCCTTTGACAACGCTTCTCCTTTAAGCAAATATCCTGATAGAAATTCTCGTTTTATTCGTCGGTCACAGAACAGAAATTTATAAGAAAGAAATCTAAGTCCAGTGAATATATATTTTTAGGACAAATTACATCACAAAGCTCTATATATAAGTTCATTTAAAAGGGGAGGTTGGGAAGGATTAAGGTTTGTTTCGTCGAAAAAAGACCTTTTTTCATGATTTTTTTTAAAACGTCGAGTTTTTTTTAATTTTTAAATTTTTCAATTTTTGATACCATTTTCAAGCCAAAATTGCGATTTTAGACGAAAAAATCGACTTATTTGTTATTGTAAAATTGTTAATAGTTAAAATTTTTGGAAAAACTCGACGTCATTCGAGAGCTATATATATGTAGAATATTTGTACAAAATTTCAACACGATTGAAGCAGTAGTTTTTTCTGTACGCTGGTCACCGACTTGATTCAAAGTTTTGTACACTCAGCGCAGGTAGCTGGAAGGCGCGCAAACCTAAGTTAGAGGTAACGTTATTCAACCTGCTGATTTGTATTAAATTCAAAACTTAATAAATTGACCAGGAAAATACGTTATTACAGTAGACAATCACCTGTTTTTCTGAAAATTCCATTAATTTAATCTAAACCTTAAGCCTCAGCCAGTGTTTTAGACAGATTCAAATCGCGTACTAAATCGTTTAGATCACTTTGTGTCAATAAATGAGGCTCTTGTGTAGTTAACGGCTCCTACCATGAGTCAGTATTTTCAGATGCTTTATCTTTCTGACTGAATTAAAGAAGGTTAGTAAAGGTCCTGGGATAATGATACCAATGTATTCTCCTACTGGATTCAATTGCCTGATGCCTAATTTTTTTTTTGAAATGAAGGAGCAGTTCAGGAGTATGTGCTCTGGTGTCTCTCCTCTTTGGACGTAAAAACGACACAGATCTGAGTAACTGTATCCTAATTTGAGCAGATGACACCATTGATTGTAGTGACTTTCATAAAATCTCAATGCTTCCTTAATTTATTTCTGAGAAAAACGATAAGAGTCTTGAACCGTTTTGTATCGTTCTCTCCCAGAAACTCTATCTTTGGCAATTTCCTTTTCCAGACGCTCCTCTCGTAAGGTGTGGGGCCCGCAGAAAAGTACGGTTGCGGTCCTATTCGACGGCTTTCCGTTGCTTTTTTTTTGCCAGGATATTTACTGATTCCTCTATGCCCAGGATGTTGTTACCAGTTTAACAGAGTTAAAACTTTTATTCACTCTAATACCATTGTTAATTTGATTTTAACGGATGAAGTTCCGCCTGACTATCATTGAATAAGGCAATTCGTTCACCGTAATAGTACCTCTCTCTAGAATTATCTCTACACACCTGCTAATGGCATTGAGCTCAGCTGGAAAAATTCTTGCAAACCCGCCCTTGGACACTGATAGAGTCCCATTATACGATCCCCAAAACCCTTTTGGAGTCGTCTCCACAACGATAAGCAGCGGTTTAATACGTCAACATAGCCCCAGTTATACACACACATGCCATCCCATGTACTTTCGCCGATAGTTCCCCAATAAATGTAAGGGAGAACCTTGACGCCGCAGTACTGTACATCCAGCGTAGTATGATCAGTTGGCAACCTCAGATTCTACCAACTACACGTTTGTACACCATCAATTCTCGAGTTGCATTCGCTTTCTAATATCAGCCCTAGATATTTCATTGCCCGTCCCACCCAATTGAGCGGTAAAGTTTTTAGAGATAGTAGAGACCTCCTTCTTGTAAAAGGAATGATGGCCGTTTTTGATGGGTTAATGTTAAGCCTGAAATATCCGCTTCATCTTTTTGCGAAGGTTAGTCCTCTTTAAAAGATGTTATTCAAGGTGCTCTCAAATTTTCTTCTTGCTATAATGACAATGTCGTCCGTATAGCCTTGGCAGCGGATGTCCTTGCAAGTTTGCAGATCCTGAAAATCATTTCCAACTAGGCTTCACTGCAAAGGTGGCAAAACCCCCCCCAAGGCCACCTCTTTTTTTGTATGCTATCTGAGTCTATATTGGTTTCACCAATACTCGTTTTGAGAACTGCACCGCAACCCACCTTGTGATGGGTAGATTTGCCTGCCTCCTTTTCAGTTCTCGTGTAACATTGTGGTGGGAAGTGTTGTCAAAAGCCCCTTCTATGGCAAGAAAAGCACATAGCATCATTTCCCCGTTTACAGAAGCATGCTTAATGTCGTTGACCACATTGTAGAGAACCGAGTCTTTGGTGCAGTAGATTTTGTTCTAGAAATGTTTTTAAGGTTATAAGCCTGCGCAAGGCTGTCTTTCATCAGTTTTACTAGGTATGTCAGAATAATCTCTGTTCCCTTCTGGAGTAAAGTTCGAAAAATTTTGTCTGAATTTGGCGCTTAAGTCGTGTTAAACGTGGTAGGGGTTATTTGTCTCATGGAGACCTCTACAGGGAAGTGCGCGATCAACAAATTTCGTCCATCGGAGAAATAGGTTCCTAGACACCTCTAAGAAAGCCTCTCCAAATATGAGTTTTTAATTGTAACATTCAGTTTTCTATTTTTTTTATTATCAGATAGAAAAATTTATATCTCGCTTCCAATTATTTGAAAAAATTTGTTGTTCCTCAGATTTTGTTGGAAATTGAATGCTCTATAAAAAAGGTCTATTAAGATTTTTTCGTATACCCAAACGTTTAAAAGATATTAACAGTTAAAGTTTGCTTATTTTTTGGAAAATTTTTTATTTCTTATGAATTTTATAACTCAATGAGAAAAAATTATTATGAATAGATTTTTGGAGAGGCTTTCTTAGAGGTGTCTAGGAACCTATTTTTCAGAGTACCAAACGAAAAAAAAAAATTTTTTTTGATCCACCCTAATATGCATTGATGTTTGACGATGAATATCTCGTAAACGCTTAACTTAATCGAAAAATCATATAAGACCATTTTTATAGAGCAGTAAATTTCCTACAAAACTGTGAGTTTCATCGTTCATAATAATTTTTTTTCATTGAGTTATAAAATTCATAAGAAATAAAAAATTTTCCAAAAAATAATCAAACTTTAACTGTTAATATCTGTTAAACGTTTGGGTTTACGAAAAAATCATAATAGACTTTTTTTGTAGAGCATTAAATTTCCTATAAAATCTAAGGAACAGTATATTTTTTCAAGTAGTTGGAAGCGAGATATAAATTTTTCTATCTGATAATAAGAAAAAATAGAAAACTGTATGTAGGAGGACCTTCCCGTTACAATTAAAAACTCATGTTTGGAGAGGCTTTCTTAGAGGTGTCTAGGAATCTATTTTTCCGAGTACCAAACGAAAAAAAAAATTATTATTTTTTGAATCACTCTAATATACATACATATGTAGTACTTCAACTAATGAAAGGTGTCTGTTGCAAACAGACTTAAACAATTTGGTTGCTTGGTGTGATAGAAATGATTTGCTATATAATCTCAAACTATGTAATATGATGAGCTTTATCTGTAGATCTGGTCACCCCTCTGCTTATGTAATGAAGGACTATAGACTAGAGCAAGTTTTTAACTCTGTTCATTTAGACCCTAAGTTTAATTTTAGTTTTCATATTGATACCATGGTCTAGAAAGCTGAAGGGGTCTAAAGAATGTTACTAAAATAGTTTTTTACAACTTTGGTAAAGCCTATATTGGAATATGGCTCTGTCCAAATTCATTCCGACAAGTTATAATCTGTTCAAAAACAATTTTTTTTCGCTTTAGGGAATTTCCGATGGCATTCAAGATTAATTCTACTTCTAAACACTAGTCGTTTAAAACTTATAAATCTTACTACACTAATTTACGTAGATAAATGCTTGGCATTATATTCCTAGTAAAAATACTGAATGGAACAGTTTGCAGTTCTGAAGTCAAACTTTAATATACCGGTTCAGTTTTCGCAGAAGTTTACATCCTTTCTGCTAAATTTTGTAGATTAAATTTTTAACTAAACGAACCATTCCGCTGCATTTATCATGATTTTATTTCCCATTCCAAAACATTTGATTTTTTTGACTCACTTTTGGAAACTAAAATGACTATATTTAAATGCTAAATTTTGTAGATTAAATTTTGAACTAAACAAAGCATTCCGCCGCATATGTCATGATTTCAGTTCGATTTCTGCACATTTGATTTACTCACTTTTCGAAGCTAAAATGACTATACTGTTTTCTTTTATTAAATAAATTCGTTACAATTTGTTATAACGTATTTTAAGTCTTAATCTAATTGTTATACAGTAGTATAACTCAAGTTATTTAAAAAAAGACACTTAGGGTTTCACTTTAAGAGTGATATATTTTCTCAGAAAAACACACTAATTGTTAAGGAAATTTAAATGCTATTTACTTAATGTGTAGTACAATACATGCAATTAAGTTTTGAATATAACATCATTCAAATGGCCTCGTCGAATGGTGTTAAATCACTACTTCTTGAAGGCCCTTCAGTATCATAATTTCTTGAAATAATCGAATCTCCAAACTTTTCTTGCAATAATTGTTGTTGGCACCAGATGTTGCCAATTGTATAAGGATGCAAGTTGGCATACTTTAAGGGGTAAGTAGTGTAATCTTTTTTAAATTTTCTTTGTTTTTGCATTTTCTGTTATCTTATACCTTAAGAATTAATGTAGAAACCCATTGGATGGTTTTGAAGAACCCACAATCTGCGCCAACTACCGTGGGATAAGCCTCCTTAGCATCGCGTATAAGTTTCTATCGAGCGTCTTGTGTGAAAGATTAAAGCCCACCGTCAACAAACTGATTGGACCGTATCAGTTAGGCTTTAGACCTGGCAAATCAACAACCGACCAGATATTCACCATGCGCCAAATTTTGGAAAAGACCTGTGCAAAGAAAATCGACCGACACCCCCGCAAAACGAATACGGCTGTGTAAACTGACGTTGAGCAACACCAAAAGTTCCGTCGGGATCAGGAAGGACCTCTCCGAGCCGTTCGATACCAAACGGGGTTTGAGACAAAGCGACTCCCTATAGTGCGACTTCTTCAATCTGCTGATGGAGAAAATAATTCGAGCTGCAGAACTTAATCAAGCAGGTACAATCTTTTATACGAGTGTACAGCTGATGGCGTATGCCGATTGATGTCATCGGCCTCAACACCCGCTAGTTCTGCTTTCTCCAGACTGGACAAGGAAGGAAAGCAAACGGGTCTGGTAGTGATCGAAGGCAAGACGAAACTCGCACTCGCGACTTGGCTCTCACCTCACTTTTGACAGTCATAAGTTTGAAGTTGTAGATATTTTTGTCTATTTAGGAACCAATATGAACACCACCAACAGAGTCAGCCTGGAAATCCAACGCAGGATAACTCTTGACTAAGTAGGCAATAAAGGAGTAAAGTAAAGTCCGAATAGACGAAAACACTCCAGCTCTGAAAGTATTCGACCCTGTAACCGTCGGGGGAAACAGAGGAAGACCTCCACCTGTTGGAAGGACTAGGTGGAGAGGGACCTGGCTACGCTTGTAATATCCAATTGGCGCCACGAAGCGAAAAGAAGAAACGACTGTCGCGCTGTTGTTAACTCGGCTATAATCGCGTAAGGGGTGCCTACGCTAATTAAAAAGAAGAAGAAAATACCCGCATACCGAATTTCATCAAGATATCTCAATTTATACTAAAGTTACAGTTTGCTCGGACGGACAGACAGACAGCCTCTCGGACTTCAACTTTTCTCGTCATCTTGTTCATTTGTATTTATATAACACTATAGCTAACTCGCTTAGTTTTAGGTGATACGTACAACCGTACAACAAAACTATAATACTCTGTAGAAACAGGTTGCAGACCATCACATATTAAAATTACCGAAGCGTGCCGAATCACGTTAGTCCTATTGGTAGACGTTGTATATGATGTAGGCACTGCATTTAAATTATAATATAAAATATTTTTAACAAAATTTTATTTTGCCAACACTTGAAAGTATTGGGAAAGTGTAAAGTTTTCGGTTGCACCCGTAATTAAAACTTCCTTACTTGTTTGATATGCAGTTTAAACATAATCTGAAAGAACTTTTCTTTGATCACTGCACATGTTACATCCGAATTTAGCCCTTGGTTACCTGTTTTTATGTATTTTTATTTTTTTACAGAATCCATCACAAAATGCGTACTTTAACAATATACATCAATCAAGTTTACCAAAGCACATTAAAAATCAAGTGTTTTCTGGATATAATTCATTAGTCATCGGAATGAATACCAAACAATCTCATGTATCAATGCAACAATTTTTGAGCAGATCGACGAAATCAATGTCTCTGGCACCAGAATCCTCATCAAATATCTTTTCTGCAGTAAATTTAAATAATTTGGAGCAATCAATACCAGATTCCGGCAAAAGATATGAATGTAATTCTTATGAACAAGCAAGCCGAAGATATAAGCATAATAATTTACGGGCGAAGGGTCAAATTAGTACCAGTATTTCAGACGACGAGATATCAGCTCAAACTCCCCTAATGTCTAAGCGAGAGAGTACTGTATGACTATAAATTATATGCAGGGTATATAACACAACCCTGTAATGAAGAGTATATAAATACTAATTATATAATAGAAATGTTCAATAATTTCTTTAGATCTCAAATTTTAGCTGTGGTGTTAACCAAAAAATAAATTCTAAAAAAATCGTTTTATTAGCACTTTGGAAACTTTTATGTATCAAAAATATATTTCATGTAAAGGATTTTTGAATACAGTTTTTACAGTCTAGTTTGTTTTGGTCAAAAGCATGCTCATCAGCCGTCTCAGCAGATAAATCTTCTAGTTAATATTAAAGTTCAAGGTTCTCATCTAAATATTATATAATTGAGAAAGTTCCTATATATAAAATTATCTTGTTATGGTGTTTGTGGTTAATGGAACGGCTGAAACGATTTTGATGAAATTTGGTGTGATTATCGAGTAAGTATATTTTTCAAACCCCTAAATGTAATCGGTGGACCACCCCAAATTTTTATTGTTCATGTTATATCATGCTTGCACATGCGTGCTCTGCACTAACCTTGCCAGTAGACACCAATGATTAAACAGTACATATGCTTGAATAAACAACATTGAATTGCTCCCGAATACAAAATTATTCACTATTGGCTAAAGTACAGGCGATATGTTTCATAGCCCGATTACAAATTTTGTGGGGAAATCACTGATAATGACAATACAAGATTTGTACGGAAAGCAATAGGACTGATTTTCTTTCGCCGCGACTGTACTTCGGAGCGAGTGTCCGCACCGACTGGATTCGGTAGAGGGCATTCCTAGCTAAAGAACATTTTCGCGCAACTTGTTTCTGTGAGTGGTGCAAGCCGATAATGCAGCGTTCGTTAGAACATAGGTACGCGATTAAATTCTAAGTTAAACTCGGTAAATCTGCTACAGAGATGTTTGATATGATCAAAGATGTTGCTTTAGCAAGAAGTGGTGTGTTTCGGTGGCACCAGGCCTTTTTGGAGGGCCGGGGAGAGGTCACTGATGAATGAACAAATCCAAAGTGAAAACGTGCTCATTGTCTTTTTTGACATAAAAGGCATCGTCCACTATGAATTTGTTCCTCCTGGATAAACCGTCAACGCCAAGATTTACGTGTAATTTCCCAAAAGACCCAAACGAAGGGTCAATCAAGGGAAGTTGCACCACGACAACGCCAGCGCTCGCACCGCCTTTGTTGTGAACAGCTACCTAACCAAGGCCGCCATACCAACGCATTCGCAGCCGTCTTACGGTCCAGATGGACCCCCCGGACTTTTTTGTTTCATTGCCTCAAAAGGCCGATGAAAGGCAAGCATTTTGAGACGACAGAGTGGCTCCCAGCAGCATGCACCTTGGCTCACGAGGCTATTCCGGAGAATGTCTTCCGTGACGCCTTCAATGTTTGGAAATCCCGTTGGCGCTGCATCGACGCAGAAAATTTCGAAAGTTTTTAAAGAATTGTAACGATTGGTTCAATAAATTTTTTTAATCGACTCAGTCCTATTACTTTCCGGACAAACCCTATATATTATATCGACACCGTATAATGAGCAAGGATCTAACGATATTATTCAAGGAATTATTATTATTATTATTTTTCTGCAATTTTTTTTACTGCAAATTGTTTTGCGACAACTATGCAAGGCCGTTTTCAGTGGCAACCAGAGCAAGTTGTCGCAACTGAATTGGTTATTTAATAGAAAAAAGGATTACCTATGAATGGAACATTCCGATGGTCAAAATGGCAAACAAAATACTTACTCATAATAAAAAGAGGAGATCGTATACAAAATAATCCGCACCAATTTGAGGTATACTATTATTACCCTCTTTTAAATTACAAGATCTTTCTTCAGAAACCAAAAGCCCAAAGATTTTATAATAAAATAGCCAAAAATAATACAAATATAAAAAATTTTAAATGGGATATTATGAGGACTAGGCCTGGCTGGTACAGGCCTACTTGAAAGAGGCGATGCTCATAGTGTAGCGGAATTCATAAGAAGAATATGTCCTTTTTGACCTACACGTAATATTTGGACGTCGCATAAGCGTTCAGCAACCAGCCATTTATCAGTCAAGAAAGTCGGTATCAATGTTGGACAATATACACAGAATTGAGTACAGAGATAGATCCCGGCAAAAGTCCTTCAGGTTCGTTAGTCCATCATCCATCCGTTATACCACCTTCTGCACATGAGGTTGTTCTGCCGTTTGCTAATTTTGCTTCAGACAGTGTTCATTTACACCAAAAAGAAATCTTAAAAGACAGCAGTTCGTTTTTTAATGTTGGAAGTCCCAAAAAAAGTTAGAATTGGAAATGAAAACTCTAAAACTTGAAAAGGAGAAAGAAGAAAACAATTTCAAATTGCAGAAATTACGTTTAAAAAAAGAAATGGAAGTAGAAATGGAAAAAGTTAGATTTGAACACGATAGATTGAAAAGCTTAAATAGCTCATAATTTGCCAAAGTATAATAATTTTAAAGTCATTAATTTCTTTTCCATTTCGACTCTTTCTTTTTACTTTTCTAGTATTAAAAGTTTTTTGTAGTAAAATAATTAAATTTTTTTGAAAAAAATAAATATGCAACTAAAACTTTAAATTAACATATTTATTAATTGTTTGCGTTCAACAATATTAAAAATTTCGTTGTATCCATGTCACATGATTTCGGTACATGAAGTGCAACCTGCTGCGCTGCAGCACAAAGCCAAACATGACTATTGCCGACCAAATCGTTTGGAAGGATTTCCAAACTTTTTAAATACTCGTCGTTGCTGCATATTTCGTCGTCCTCTTCAAGATTTTGTTCGGACACGAAAGATTAAATATATGTTGTTATTAACATATATTCTCGATTATCCGACCCTGTCGAAACATCTTGATTTAAATTAATATTATATTCATTAAGTACTTTTATTACTTCACCGACATGATTTTTAAATTCGCTCGATCCTGCGCTCTTCACTTCGATCATATCTCATTTTTATATTATTTGCCACTATTTCTAAAGTGGTTTTGCAGTTCAATGCATTCAATGTCATTTTTTTTATCTGCGGCTTTAAGGCCTTCATAAAGTGGATCCATGATTCTCCTCATGTTTGGCGGATTTAAAACATTAAAGGAAATGCTGTCTTTCGTTACTAATCCAATATCTGCTCGTAAAAGCTCTTTTTTATTTAGTTCATTTATATTTGTTTCGTACTGTTTTAATTAAGGACGGTGATGATTACGCGTTGTCTAAGTTCTCAATAGTCAACAAATAAATTTTATGTCGTGTAATTAAATGAGAGTTTAAATTAAATAATTTATTGTTTTTCAAAGATGTTTTGCATAAATTGCATATGACTATGCCAAATTTTTATTACACTCTTGCAACCAGTCGCTACAGAGTATTATAGTTTTGTTCACCTAACGGTTGTACGTATCACCTAAAACTAATTGAGATAAATATAGGGTTATACATATGTTTATATAAATGAACAGGATGACGAGAAAAGTTGAAATTTGGTTGACGATCTTTCTGTCCGTACGTCCGTTCGTCCGTGCAACTTGAATAAAAAAGGAGATATCTTGATGAAACTTGGTGTGCAGATTCCTTGGTAAAGAAAAAAACACCAGTTCGTATATGGGTGTAATCGGACCACTGCCACCCCTGGGCATTAACTGAAAGCATATAAAGTGCCATAACTAAACACTAAATTAAGGTATAAATTTGAAATAAATGATCGCAGTAGCAAGGGGCACTAGTGAGAAAATTTTCTGAGTACAAATCGTATTAGAACATCTTCCGACAGTGTGAAAATAGATGAAATTGAAATGAGGATAGTCCCGCTCACTCGCCATACTCGCTACAGTTCAAAACTACGAAAAGTGCGATAAGTCAATAACTAAGAGAGCTTTATGGGAGCTGGTGTGAAAATTGGATGATAGGCATGGCACCGACCACGTTTTGGTGAAACGCCAGAGCTCGGGACGCGACCAACCGATTTCGACAAAATTTAGCAGATGACATTCTTCTTACATTCTTACATCACATTGTGAAAATTGACGACAACAACCACGCCTACTTCTCATATATCTCAATTTTAAATTCGTTCAGATCCCAGTACACAAATCAAGACGGAATTATAATAACGGGCTAAAACTCTGCGCGAATAATAACCTTAGTGCGTGCCACCTTATACCAAAAATTGTTTAAATCCAAATAAAACAGTGAAAATGTTCATCAATGTGTGGTTTATATAACTGAAATTAAGGGATAATCTTTCTCTTATAATGGTATGTCTGAATGTAATGGGTTAAATCGGACCAATACTTCCCATAGCCCCCATATACTTAATATAAAGATTTTATATAATCGGCCAATATGTAAGTTATCCCAACGAAAATAAGAGAGAACGTTTTATTCATAACATTGTATCTTTGTGCCTAAAATAGATAAACTTTGGCTATAGTTTGGCCTAGCCCTTATATAACTAATATCAGGATTTTCGAAAATCCCGCTAACTTTACTCTATATGATTTGTTTGACACCTTAAAGTATTTCCGTGGCTTAGAGTCTTGTTGCAAGAGTACAGAATGTTCGGTTGCACCTGAACGTAAACCTTCCTTACTTATTTTGAAAATGCACCCATACTTAACTCGACATTGTTACAAGTTACTCTTTCTGTTAACACTTAAGAATTAAAGTCGAAACCTCGAGCACATTAATTTTGCGACTGAGTAGAAGCAGCAGGAAAAAATATAATTTCACTTCACTCGACATTGCTGTTAACACTTAAGAATTAAAATCGAAATCTCAAACACATCAATTTTTGCTACTAAGACTAAGCAGCAGGCAAAAAATTTACCGTAAAATCGCAGTCGACACTAGTTGGACATCAAAATCGCCAAAAAGTCGAGAACATCAATTTTAACGACTGCAGATGCAGACGATTGCCGAATGTCGACACTTGCTGCTGCTATGAGATATGGTCATGTGACATATGAGAAGTAAAAAAAATTAAACTTTTGAGCTAATTAGGATGTTGTCACTGCATCCTGCAAAAATAAAAATAAATTTACCTTGGGGTGATTTTTATTTACTGGAAATTTTTTTATTACTATATATTTACAAAATTTTACATTTAATTTACAATTTTAACACGACGGGAGAGTTGATTTTTGCCTATGTAATTCTTTTATGTAGGAGGCTAGAAATCACATCAGCACATCCCCGTACAAAACATTGTGGGACTTATTATTTTCTGCGTAAATAAAAAGATATCGTTCCCCCGACCCAAGCGAGCAATCCACGTATAGTTGTCCGTGGGAGACCAAGGACTGCCCAGGTGAATGCCGCCTACTTTTAGAATTTGTCCTTGAATTTTATTTTTTGTACTAGAGAAAGCCACTTTGAAAAGACATCGCAGACGTTTGACAGGCACACAAACTGTGAGTTTCAGCTTGCGGGTGAGTAATCCTCGCCGACCTCGAGAAGGATCGGTGCGAAGAGTCCAGACTCCTGATCACCGCTCTACCTTAGACAACAACGGTAAAGTTTTGAGGCATGCGTTTATCATGTCTGCCGCGGTGTCTCGGAATCACCTGACAGCATATCGACTTCTACTTTTACTTATGTTTGAAATGGGCGTTTCTACACTTGCAGCAAACAATATATATGTAAACAAATAACATAATCTGTATCTAAACATACTATCAACTAGTAATAAGTAAACATAGTAGTTAGTATAAATAGAAGTAAGAACAAGGTAATAAGACAGTCTTAAGAGTATTGATAAAGAGTACACATTTCGGTGCAGCTCAAAAATATATTCTTTTTTACTTCATGTAAAAATTAACTGGGCGCTCAACCGGGATGGCATATTTATTTGCTATCCAAAAAGCCAGATTTTTTTCCGAAAGGAATAAATCAAAAAATTCCATAACAAGTTGGACTTCCAGCACTAAATGCCTGAGAAAAGTGTAAAAATAATTGGCAACAGATAGAAGTATAAATTCTGCAACAGCGAACAATACTTCCAGAATGAATCAACAGCAGATCCTGAAAAACGGACAGCGCTGAATTCAGCAAGATTCACAACAGACCCTGAAACAGCGGAATTCCTGAAAAAGTGGAACATGGTAAAAAAGTATAGGTCCTGAAATAATGGATAATATTTTCACCAAGATTCGCAATAGATCCTGAAACAGCGGACAACGTTGAATTCTGAAAAATCCTGAAACATTGGACAGTTAAATAACCATTAAGAAGAAGCAAAGACTCCTTGCACAAGTACCTGCATTGATGGTCGTTATAAATAAGCAACAAAAGGAATTTCTACAGAGATTATCCTAAGTCAAAAAATTAAAATTTCCTCAAGCAACACCAATTACTCAAAAAAGGCACCGAAAACAAGGCAAGCCAAAAAATTAAATGGTTGTTGAATGAAAACATAGTGTAACACACAAAAAAATTGCTATATAATATAAAGAGGCATTAATTATAAACTAATAAATTCATAAAAAATACATTAATTAATTATTATACGCAAACTTCAAGCACTTGATGTTTGGAAATGAGGATGTTTCATTTTAACAGAGGGGTGAGTTAAGGATCGTATTCTATAATAGTATCTTATCAAAATAGCCTTAACAATCAATATATATGTAAACAAACCTAAACAAATGATATAATATTTCATTCATATATTCTAGTTTGTATTAATAGAAGAAGAACCTTAGTCCTAAGTCAGTCTTAAGAGTATTAACAAAGAGTATACATTTCGATACAGCTCAAAAACTCACTCACAAACTTGACTGATTTTTACTTCATGTAAAAATTAACTCTGACAAAAACTTCAAATTTAATGGGGAATGTTTATTATAATTCGAAAGCACATTCTTTGGCATTAATTTTTTTAAGATTGTCTTTTTCAAAGACGTCTACGTCTCAGATGGTTTGGCCATGGAGTCCAATTTTCAATGATTTGTTCGAGCATTTCGAATGATAACTGGCGAATGACATGTGTGATGTTTTGCTCCAAGATCTGAATGGAAGCGGGATTGTCCGAATCTACTTTAGACTTTCACATCTAAAGATGTGAGATTATCTGTTTACGGAAGTGTTCTCTTAATAAATCCAGGCAGGTCTCTTCAGGTCCCAAATGCATAAATTTTACTTATTTACATACCTATTGAGCCAGAAATGCCCCTCATCGCTTAAAAAAATTTGGCTCGAAAACACCGGATCTTTTTGTAACTTTTCAAGAGCGTAGCGTTGTGGCAGGGGCTTTAGTTCTTCTAAACTGAATTTTGTACGCTTCCAATTTAAGATCTCGACGTAAAAATGTAAAAGTTGTTCCATACGTCAGTCCGAGTTGCAGCGAAGGGTGCCGAATCGACTCTCCACGATTTTCGTGTACACTCTTAACAATGGCTACAATGTTTGCGGTACATAGACTATTCGGTCGAATATTATCCAATAATAAATAGTAGGTCTCAAGATGGATTATGGTGTTGCGAATAGTACGCTCAGTAGACCGATTATATTGACTATAAGTTGAACAAAGCGCGCGAAACACATCCTTTACAGAACGTGAATTTTTGTAATAAAGTTGAAGAATTTGTAAAAGTTGTTGGCGTTAGCCTTTCTATGATGTAAAGCGAAACAGTACTGAACAAAAATAATATGACAGTTTAACATGACTCACGCAAGATCTGTCAAAAAGAAGGCTATTGAAAAAAGTAAATCTGCTTGGATCAGCAGTTATTATTGCGAAACACATCCTTTACAGAACGTGAATTTTTGTAATAAAGTTGAAGAATTTGTAAAAGTTGTTGGCGTTAGTCTTTCTATGATGTAAAGCGAAACAGTACTGAACAAAAATAATATGACAGTTTAACATGACTCACGCAAGATCTGTCAAAAAGAAGGCTATTGAAAAAAGTAAATCTGCTTGGATCAGCAGTTATTATTGGGACTTGTTGTTCCGTATCGGGTTAATTGGAATCTGTTGCTACTCATCAGCTTAATTTCTATATAAGTGTATTTTTCGTTTGTAAAACCACTTTTTATTTGACTGTTCTGCATTTTTTCGTCATTTTTACTTTGGTAGGGTTATGGGTATATGTTTACTAAATTTTTTGTGAAAATAAAAATAGTGCCATTCCTTATGGCCGAAGTATTAAATAAATGTTATGCTTCTTGGTAAACAGTTATGATCGTAGGGCTGTACGCAATACCTACTCTTAAGTCTCCGCCGTGAAACCTGAAAACGTGAGCAACCCTTGTGTAATTTGCGATAGCCAATCAGAGTGAAGCGTGAGGTTAAGACTCAAAAGAGGAAGCTTCAACTGAGCCAATCCGAGATATTCGGTTTAAGGGTTCGTTAAAGTCTATTTTCAGCGTCTATTCACCGGAGGTGCGCCTACAAGAGGACGTCGATAAAGACGCGGGTCGCTTCATACTACTCGCCTAGCGAGGTTGTGCGCTACCGCTGTCCATCTGGTTGAAATCCTCGTGACCGCCGTCCAGGAAATGGCCTTGTGGCATTTACTACAGCGGCCTTATAAAGAAAGGAAAATTCGGTGTGGCATTCATGGTGGGGAAGGACTAAGTCATCGAGTCTCGGTATTAACGACGGTAGATAAGGGTCTAGCCAAAATTTTGGTGGGCGAAAGAGCCTGTGGTACAACAGTAGGAAAATTCAGCCTCCATGGCCCGAAATACGGTTGTATGTAGTACTAGATATCTTCTTCTTCTTCTTAATCGGCGTAGTCACCGCTTACGCGATTATAGCCGAGTTAACAACAGCGCGCCAGTCGTTTCTTCTTTTCGCTACGTGGCGCCAATTGAATATTCCAAGCGAAGCCAGGTCCTTCTCCACTTGGTCCTTCCAACGGAGTGGAGGTCTTCCTCTTCCTCTGCTTCCCCCGGCGGGTACTGCGTCGAATACTTTCAGAGCTGGAGTGTTTTCATCCATCCGGGCAACATGACCTAGCCAGCGTAGCCGCTGTCTTTTAATTCGCAGAACTATGTCAATGTCGTCGTATATCTCGTACAGCTCATCGTTCCATCGAATGCGATATTCGCCGTGGAAAATGCGCAAAGGACCATAAATATTTCGCAGAATTTTTCTCTCGAAAACTCGTAACGTCGACTCATATAGCAGGACGGGAATTATGAGCGACTTATAGAGTTTGACTTTTGTACGTCGAGAGAGGACTTTACTTTTCAATTGGCTAATCAGTCCGAAGTAGCACCTGTTGGCAAGAGCAATCCTGCGTAGGATTTCCACGCTGACATTGTTGGTGGTGTTAATACTGGTTCCTAAATAGACGAAATTATCTACAACTTCAAAGTTATGACTATCAACACTGACGTGAGAGCCAAGTTGGGAGTGCGACGGCTGTTTGTTTGTTTCACTGCCAGACCCATTTTTTGTGCATACTTGTCCAGCCAGGAGAAAGCAGAACTAACGGCGCGGGTGTTGAGGCCGATGATATCAATTTCATCGGCATACGCCAGCAGCTGTACACTCTTATATAAGATGGTACCTTCTCTATTTAGTTCTGCAGCTCGAACTATTTTCTCCAGAAGCAAGTTGAAGAAGTCGCACTATAGGGAGTCGCCTTGTCTGAAACCTCGTTTGGTATCGAACGGCTCGGAGGGGTTGGTGTGACTCAACGTCAGTTTACACAGCCGTATTAGTTTTGCGAGGATTACAAATTCAGACATCGCGGCATAAAGGCAGCTCCTCTTCGTGCTGTCGAAAGCAGCTTTGAAATCGACGAAGAGGTGGTGTGTGTCGATTCTCCTTTCACGGGTCTTTTCCAAGATTTGGCGCATGATGAAGATCTGGTCGGTTGTTGATTTTCCAGATCTGAAGCCACACTGATAAGGTCCAATCAGGTTGTTGACGGTGGGCTTTAATCTTTCACACAATACGCTCGATAGAACCTTATATGCGATGTTGAGGAGGCTAATCCCACGGTAGTTGGCGCAGATTGTGGGGTCACCTTTTTTATGGATTGGGCATAGCACATTTACATTCCAATCGTTGGGCATGCTTTCGTCCGACCATATTTTACAAAGAAGCTGATGCATGCTCCTTATAAGTTCTTCGCCGCCGTGTTTGAATAGCTCGGCCGGCAATCCATCGGCCCCGCCGCTTTGTTGTTCTTCAGGCGGGTAACTGCTATTCGAACTTCTTCATGGTCGGGCAATGGAACGTCTGATCCATCGTCATCGATTGGGGAATCGGGTTCGCCTTCTCCTGGCGTTGTGCGTTCACTGCCATTCAGTAGGCTGGAGAAGTGTTCCCTCTGTATTTTAAGTATGCTCTGGGCATCGGTGACTAGATCACCTTTGGGGGTTCTACAAGAGTATGCTCCGGTCTTGAAACCTTCTGTAAGCCGCCGCATTTTTTCGTAGAATTTTCGAGCATTACCCCTGTCGGCCAGCTTTTCAAGCTCTTCGTACTCACGCATTTCAGCTGCTTTCTTTTTCTGTCTGCAAATGCGTCTCGCTTCCCTTTTCAACTCTCGGCATCTATCCCATCCCGCACGTGTGTTTTCTCTTCGCTGCGACACGGCACTCCTCGTCGTACCAGCTGTTCTTTTGCACTTTCCGAAAACCAATGGTTTCGGTTGCAGCTGTACGTAAGGAGTTCGAAATGCCGTCCCACAGTTCCCTTATGCCGAGTGGTTGACGAGTGCTCTCAGGGAGCAGGATTGCAAGCCGAGTAGAAAATCGTTCGCCTGTCTGTTGTGATTGCAGCTTCTCGACGTCGAACCCTCCTTGTGTTTGTTGGCGTGCGTTTTCTGCTGCACAGAGGCGGGTGCGAATCTTGGCTGCAACAAGATAGTGGTCCGAGTCGATGTTAGAACCTCGGCGCGCACGCACATCTAAAACACTGGAGACGTGTCTTCCGTCTATCACAACATGATCGATCTGGTTGGTGCCTTTTCGATCCGGAGACAGCCAGATAGCATGATGTATCTTCTTATGCTGGAATCTAGTACTACAGATAACCATATTTCGGGCCCCGGCGAAGTCGATCAGCCTCCACCCATTTGGGGATGTTTCGTCGTGGAGGCTGAATTTACCGACCGTAGTGCCAAAGATACCTTCTTTGCCCACGCTGGCGTTAAAGTCGCCAAGCACGATTTTGACATCGTGGCGGGGGCAGCTCTCATGAGCGCGTTCCAAGCGCTCATAGAAGGCATCTTTGATCACATCGTCTTTCTCTTCCGTCGGGGCGTGGGCGCAAATCAGCGATATGTTGAAGAACCTCGCTTTGTTGCGGATTGTGGCTAGACGTTCATTCACCGGAGTGAATGATAGTACTCGGCGACGGAGTCTCTCTCCCACCGCGAATCCAACACCAAACTTGCGCTCCTTTATAAGGCCACTGTAGTAAATGTCACAAGGACCTACTCGTCTCTGTCCTTGTCCCGTCCATCGCATTTCTTGGACGGCGGTGATGTCAGCAGCGACACGTTCCCAATTAAGGGTCCGGACATTCCAGGTGCATGCCCTCAAATCGTAGTCCTTATTTCGTTTGTCATGGTCGTCATCAAAAGGGGGGTCTCTCATCCGAAGCTGTTTCGTCTTGTTCATTGGTACTGATTTTTACGTGGCGGGTCGCAAGCCCAGCGCACAACCTTATGTAGGGGATGTTTCGCCTTCTCACATTAGCTCGCCTTCGAACGGATATTCTTACGCTACCCAGAGGATACTTGGTCAAAAACCGGAAGTAGTGAGCTGCTTGAGCCATGTGTAAAAGAATCGTTTCTGGCCACTCCCAAGTGAATGGCTATCAGAGAAATTTCCTCACTGGCGCGAACTTCTACACATGACTCCATCCTCCAGATATCAGTGCAAGAAAATTCATCAAGCTACTTGGCGGCCTCCGGAGAAAAAAGTTCGTGACCAGTTCGATCATGTAGTGAGAGATGGACGACGTTTCTCCAGGGTTATTTGCGTGCGTACGCTACGAGGAGCTAACATCGACATGGAAAAAATTTCCCGAAAATGTCGAGAATTCGGCTGAAAAAGTGACATTTTCAGTTGAGAATAAATTTTGGATGCAAACAGATCTCTACAAATATTTTGTTGGGTTAGTGTTGACACAAATGTCCAAGATCGATGTAAAACGATTTAATCGACCAGTGCTTGACCCCAGAGACATCTATTGGAAAACGGCGGAAGCAAAGTTGTAGACCAACAGTTTTGGTTGAAACAATTTCAAATATTTGAAATCAATTATAGTAGCCTAGAATTAACTACAGATGTGCTTATATACCAGTGAAATAGTTTCATATACCACTTCTTCGATCGTTGATTAACTTTATATAGTTCCATCAACATCTCCAAAAGATCTACTCTTCCCATGTGTTTAATATACTATTTTTCTTATGCATTCCAACGTCTGCAGTCTCCAATTGGTTCAATTCGCACATAAGACGATATCAATTGATTTGCTATTAAACCAACGTACACTTATAAAATTGTGACTGATTTTGCATTTATTGTCATAAGAGCCTCTTCCACGTGTTTTCAGGTCAACTCCCGCATAAGTGGATATCAATTGATTTGCTATTAAACCAACGCACACTTATAAAATTGTGACTGATTTTACATATGTATATTGTCATAAGACCTCTTCTACGTGTTTTCAAGTCAGAATCTGAAATAGGTTACAAATTCCAATCCGATTCCTTCGCAAGGTGCCAGATCAAAATATTCCCATTTCTTTAAAAGCTACAAGAAAGCTTATAGTAGTGAACCAGTTGAAAAAATGGAGCTCAAGACTTTGGTGCTTTGAAAGATTTTTGGTTCAATAAATGACTATTTCTGAATAAATACCCAAAGACGGACATGCCCCCCACCAAGGTTGTGGGCAAAATCATAAGCCATTTCACACGATCCTGCGCGTGTGAATATTTTCACCCCCCACTTTGCTTTGGACTTTGCGGGATTATACTGTTTAAATTCTATCGACCTGTAACGCATAAAAGACTTGAGTAAAGTAGAACAACAGATACTTTTCACTCACACTTCTCAATTTTAATTTGGGGAATTCTTGAATGCCGAGATAAAGCAAAACTTCAATAAAGTACCTTATTCCTTTGTGGGTGCAGTAGAGTTCAATATCAAATTTTTTAAGGCTAAACATATTGCTTTGTTTCATGATTTTTATACTCTACTGGAGATTTTAGTATTTCCACTGGGAAGATTAAATCAAGTTTTTAAAGATTGTCAGTAACGTTAAATGCCTTTGACCTATAACTATCTATAACTTAGAGAAATCATACAAACTTTTTCGATGTAATTTGGCTCCTTCTGTTCTTTCAAGCATTCGCCAGTATCTTCACAAATTTCTTCCAAAAGTTCAATTTTAATGTTCTCTGCGCTTTCAACAATGCCTTCCAAATTTTGCCGAAATATCACCGAAACATCTTCTACATCATACCCAATGTTTTCATCACTCGAAACATCCCAATCAAACTGAAAAATGTTGTTAATATCACTTTGAGATAAACCTTATATATAGCAGACGTTTGCATTTTATCATTCACAAATAAGTATGCAATGGTGTTGCTGTATTATTTTAAAGAAAACTAAAAACGAAAAGATGACGAAGGGAGGTGAAGGGATGTCGAAATCGAGTGACGAGGCCGATAGGGCACGTCTTGAAACGAAGAGACCAGAACCAGCGGTTAAACGGCAAAGGTCGCATGAGGGAGAAACCCGCTAAAAGCGCTGGTGCAAGACTACTTGGTGTGATCGACCGCAGCAACGAGGACGGTCACATCTCCCATGAAGAGTGGAAGAGAGTAGCGGCGGCTGTCTCTTCAGTCTTCCTCAAGGTGGTTAAGGGAAACCCTGTGCCATCCCCGAAATGTGTAAGTGCCGGGTGGCACCATGGGCTGCAAAAGCTGACTAGATTTGCCTACGAAAGATCGGCCATCTTATATAAGGAGGCAGTCTCTCTGGTGGGGGAGGTTTGGAAGGGAGTCAGACTGGAGGCTGTGGACAAAGGGGATCTTCCTCTTCGCCCTAGGGCTCACATCTGGCTGCCAGCCGAACCTTCCATTGCGAAGGAGATCGAGGAAATCCTCAGGTATTGCAACCCCTCACTTCCCATGCATGGCTGCAGGGTTATAAGGTTGGAGAGAACCGATGAACCATATTGGAAGGATGGATGCTTAACGCGGAATCCATCGGTCCTCTCAGCAAAACCAAGGGAGCCATCACCTATGGGTTCGAAATGGTAGTGCTGAAAGTACTCCCGACGGATACCAGGGCTGATGGTACCCAAGCTGCAGATGCGGCGGAGAAAGCAGACGGCGTTACTGATGGTCAAACGACCATGGAAAACGACCAAAACATCACGGAGGTGACGAGTTCTGGAGGCGGTTCGTCGAACGGCGACTCCGTCTTCAGCCTCGAACAATTGCTTGAGGAGGTGAGGGGCGACCACGACATGGGCGCTGAACTTGCGTTACTAGGGGAGAGTCTGAAGGATGAAATTCCTCCAGATTAACCTCAAACACGCAAAGGCGACCTCCTCCAATCTACTGCTTCATCTAAAGTACGACGAAGCCGAAGTCGTCCTAATCCAGGAGCCGTGGCTAACTGGTAACAGGATCTCTGGATTGAGGACGAAGAGCCATAAGCTGCTGGCGACCAAAGATGCAGGTAGAAATAGAGCCTGTATGCTGGTCAGAAACGAACTAACGGTATTTCTTTTACCTAATTTCAGCAACGCTGACGTAGTTACAGTAAAACTGGAGTGCGACAGCGGGAATTTCCGGCTCATATCCGCGTATATGCCTCACGATGATGAGGTGGAGCCGCCTACCGCATTGCTAAGGAGGACCTTGGCTGAAGCGTCCCGAAATGGTGCCGGTGTCATCATCGGTTCGGACGCCAACTCGCGACATTCGATCTCGGGGAGCTCGAATACTAACACTAGAGGTGAGTCGCTTTTTGATTTTATTGTTAGCGAAAATCTTCGCATCTGCAATAGGGGAAATTCTCCAACTTTTGTGACCGCAGGTAGGGAAGAAATTTTCGACCTCACCCTAGCCTCACACGGGATTGCACCGCTGATATCAAACTGGAGGGTTCTCGATGACCATTCCATTTCTGATCATATGTATATCGGGTTTAGTCTAGCCGGAGAAGGTCCGCCTAGAAAATCTTTCAGAAATCCCAGGAAGACGGACTGGGAAGGTTACCGCAGAAGGCCTCGGCAAACCCTCCCACGCGCACGGGGGGTGGATGCGGCCACCACCGAAGGGCAAAGGGAAATCTCATTGGTGGACTTTGGAACTCTCCGAAATTATGGCGTCCTGCTGACGCTTATTGAACAAGGCCCGCAGGAAAGGGTTATCTAAAGATTGGGTCCTGTATAAAACAGGACTTTCGATATACAAGTCCGAGCTAAGAAGGCTAAGAGGATCTCGTGGAAGAGCTGCTGCGAAAAAGTGGAGGGCTGCCACGAGTCCTCTAGATTCAGGCGCATCCTTTCAGGCCCCTCAGCCTCTCCTCCTTTTTACTAAAAACATTGGAGAGACTGCTGGACTGGTATCTGAGAAGGCGCATTCCGAGAGACCATCTATCAGGAGCACAACATTCCAATCGTAAAGAACGGTCAGTGGACACTGCCCTACACACCATCGTGTCGTGGCTTGAGGAAGCAATTGAGGCCAAGGACTTCGCTCTTGAGACCTTCCTTGATATTGAGGGTGCTTTCAACAACGTCTTGTCGGAGGCAGTCATAACTGTTCTAGACGGTCTTGGGGTTGAATCGAAACTCAAGCACCTCATTTTCAGTCTTCTGTGCGATAGAATGGTCGAAACAGAATGGGGCAGCGCGAGCGCGAGGCGGAGTGTGAGCAGGGGATCCCCTCAGGGGGGAGTTCTTTCTCCTCTTCTATGGATGCTTGTCGTTAACGGCCTCTCAAAATGCTAGAGGATCTTGACTGTCAGGTAATTGCCTATGCAGACGATGTAGCACTTATGGTGAAAGGAAAGTTTCCAAGCACCGTGTATGAGTTGACGCAGGGATATCTCAGCGTTGTAACAAAATGGGCGATCGGAAGAGGACTCGCCATCAATCCAAATAAAACAGAAATGGTTTTATTTTGTAGAAAATACAAGATCCCTGCAAATGGGAGGTATTCGCCTGCAACCGACGGATACAATAAAGTATTTAGGGCTCATCCTGGATAAGAAGCTTTCATGGAAACCGAATATAGAGGAGAGACCAAAAGGGCATCGATTGCCCTATACTCCTGTAGAGAGCTATTGGCAAGAAGTGGGGCCTCTCGCCGAAGGTGAGAGTCTGGGTATATGACAGCATAGTCAAGGCCGTAATGGTCTATGAAGTCTTTATGTGGTGGAGGGCTTTACAGAAGACCACACTTGCAAAGAAACTTGAGAGCGTTCAACGAATTGCGCTCATCAGTATGTGCGCTGCATTAAGGTCCACCCCAACCATTGCACTTAATGCAATTCTAAACATAACGCCGGTGGACAGCGCGAAAGTGGCTATTAGGCTCAGGGAATCTGGGTTCCTAAAGAAACTTGAATCTGAAAACTCAGATATCCTCACAAGCTTTGACAGCATACCGCATCATCTGGATCATGGAGTCGCCATATCGAACTCCGAAGGCTCCTTCTCTTCCCATATACCGACGAGGAAGTTATGGTTGGGAGGAAGCCGTTGGAAGGGAAGGGGCAGTAATCTTCTTTACGGATGGGTCAGGAGCTCTCCATCAAATCCATCTTCAGACTTCCCGACTATTGCAGTGTCTTCCAGGCTGAAGTTGCAGCTATCAAGGTAGCAGCAGATTTGCTGCTCTGGAAAGTGTTCTCCTTCAGAGAAGTGACCATTCACTCAGATAGCGGAGCGGCGATACTAGCCTTGAACTCATTCACAGTGCATTCAGAGTTGGTCGAAGAGTGTCTGGCGTCACAGTATCTGCTGGCAAGAGCGTTTATTTATCGGTAGAATGGGAACGGGTCAGTGCTGGGCCTCGCGGATGCTTCGTCAACGCTGCGCCAACATTGGTACTTGCGCGATCGCAAAATCCTTTTGGTCCAAGATAGATCGTAGGAGATCTAGAGATCTCTTTGCCCTGAGTAAGGCTAGCCTCTCATTAGTGGTGGGGCTCTTGACGGGCCACTGCCCTATTGGCATACATGCTGTAAGACTGGGTAGAAACTAGCCAGCACTTCCTTCTTGACTGTTCCGCGTTTGGGAGATCAAGACTTAGATACTTGGGGCACATACCTTCAGACATCCCACCGAACTGGCGGGCGTAGAAATTAAGCGCCTTTGCAAATTTGTATTGGCTACTAAGCGTTTTGACGATCTTTAAGTCCGAACACGGGAGTTCTATTTTCAATGGCTTCACAAAGGACTACATCTATTAGTCCACGTGCGATTCCTGATCAGCCATCTAACCTAACCTAACCTAACCTGGCTATCTCTGGATCGGAAAACCACCAACCAAATCGATTATGTTGTGATAGACGGAAGACAAGTCTCGCGTATTTAGACTTCGCACCCACCTCTGTGCAGCAAAAAACGCACGTCAACAAACACAAGGAAGGTTCGACGTCGAGAAGCTGCAATAACAACAGACGGCAGAACGATTTTCTACTCGACTTACACTCCTGCGCTCTAAAATCACTCGTCAACACTATAAGGGAACTGTATGATGGCATTTCAAGCTCCTTACGTACAGCTGCAACCGAATCCATTAGTTTTCGGAGAATGCAAAAGTACGATGAGGAGTGCCGTGACGCAGCGGAAAGAAAACAGACTGCCTAACTGGTATAGTTACGATCGACCACAACACGTGCAAATGAGGTTTCAAACAAGAGGACTCCAATGCACTGCAGGAGAAAATATATCGAGCTGCCGCAATATATAGGGTAATAACTGCAACAACAAATCGAAATCCAACGCAACAGGTGCTACTTTGAACTGAGTAAGGATTTGTATACGCCAGTAAAGAAGAAGAAGAGCTACATATATACGGGAATAAGTCCAAAAAAAAATAGAACACATATATGACCGAACTGAGTCGCTCCATTTGTGAACTCTCGTTAGTTGACTCGATAAGTTTCGTATCTTCAAATTGTGAATAAAACACAAGCTCAGAAAAGCAAAACGCAACTTGTAGCGTTTATTCTGAGATCAAATGGAGAGAGTAAGTGGCATGACAAAACTAAAAAAATGTTTATCGAATAATATGCAGACGGCACTAATGGTTGACAGCCAAAGTTGTAGGGCACTGAATATGGAGAATTCAATAAAAATATTCCAAGATACCCATTTCCTGCGATCGTACACGATATTTTTTCAACCTGTCTTATCACCACGGAAGTATGACGATATGGTGTTAACCTAAGCAATTGTTATCAAACTATTTGGTAGTTTTAGGCTTTTAGAATGCAAAAGTACGTTGCCTCAGTCCATTCAGCTCTTTCAAGGGTTGTTTGAAACAGGTGGTCCTAGAGGAACATCTCAGGTACTGCAACACATGGCATACCATAAAGTTACTGTGGGATAGTGCTGATGGTGGACAGACCTAAGAGCTTCTATAAAAGGGAGCTTAGCACCATTTTGAAAGTCATCACGGGGCACCTACCCTTAAGATCCCACCTTCAGAAAATGGGAAAAGTGAACTCAGCGGTATGCAGGGCAACGCGGAGTATGATGAAACGCCTGTGCAAGTACCCAGCCTTTAGCTGGATGAGAAAGAACATATTCCACAGCTCCTAATACTCTAACTTAGGGAACATTAAGCAGCTGGGTGGAAAAGAATCAGGTTATTTAACAAATCCTGTGAATCCTGAAATTGGTTACCTCCCGACTCAATAAATAAAACGTTAAAATGAATGAGAATGCCGCCTACCGGCTTTGAGTGTTATATATTTATGTATTAATTTTTTAAATTATTTATTTACTGCTTAGTTGTAACAATCTCTTATATACTATGTTCTGCTTATATATGTACTTATTTCGAATAGTTATAATCAAAAATATTAAACTCGAGTATCAACATGTTGCGAGAGTATACAAATTTGCTTAAAAATTAATATTCGTTTTGGGGTATCTGTCTAGCTCAAACTCTATATCGATTTCATTACTACTCACATATCGATCAATGAATTCTGCGTAAATTCCATAAGAACAACGAAATGCACTAAAACTGCGTTATGGAGCTTGGTACTTTGGGAACCAAATTCAGCAATTCGTTTCTATTTCTCCTAAAACTAAAGGATTGATACCGGACGATGCCAATGGGGCCACACTCTTCATGAAGCTTAATGCTGACGTTGTTTTCAGCGAGTTAACTCGCTTTTAGTAATTTCCATCATGATCTGGGTTTGGGAGGCAAACGTAGCTAGTATCCAATTTTAACACTGCATAAAATTTTAACAGCATGTTTGGTTGATATAAGTTTATTAGCTCATGAAATGGTATGTACACGAAACCATTGAGGGCGGGGAACAGCTCCCTTTGCAAACATTGTTATCGTGATGCTTATTATAAATATTATACATACCTAGTAATAGCACTTTATGATACGTGCCGTCGATGTGGAGTTATCCACGAGCAGAGACAGCGTAAGGCTTGGGCCTCGCGCCTCAAAAATTTTTATGCATTGCCACTAATCACAATTGACCGAAAACGTATGAAGTGTCATAAATATGGTAGTCAAGATATTATATAAAACTACAAATTGGTACAGGAGATCGCAGTAGCAAGGCGCACTTGTGAGAAAAAAAGTTTTAAAAAGTGAGCGTGCCCACGCCTCTAATAACGTCAGATACATTAAATGTTACCACCGAAATGGTAAGGAAAGGGTTTATAAGAGCCGTTGTACGATGAGACCCGACAGACCGATTTCGACAAAATTTAGTAGGACTTAGCATCGCTTTCATATTCTTATGCCATAGTGTGAAAATGAGC
The DNA here is from genome assembly GCF_016617805.1 of Bactrocera tryoni. Classification (NCBI taxonomy): domain Eukaryota; kingdom Metazoa; phylum Arthropoda; class Insecta; order Diptera; family Tephritidae; genus Bactrocera; species Bactrocera tryoni. Next base: position 40,774,720 of record NC_052500.1, on the reverse strand, counting down.
GAAATCGCACCACAACCACGCCTCCTTCCCATGTAACACAATTGAAGAATTCTAAAGCTTTTTGAACAAAAAAAAAAAACAAATTAACTGGAGGCGCGATTTACTTAAAACGTGCAAATTGCCTGTGCCTAAGGGAATTTAAAAACTGTCGGTTAGGAAAACGTCCGTTCGCGATTATGAGTTTTGTAGAATTGAATTCTTTATTACACGAATTTCATGATTTAGCCTAAAATTTAATATAACGGCTTAAACTATTGGAGAGTATATATATAGTTAAGTTGTAATCAATCTTTATTTGAGTTCTGCGCTTTTAAACTATTTTTTGTCGTTACAATATAAAGTTTATAACCTAATACAATCCAATGACGAGTGAAGTGGGAGATAAAATAATGTTTAAGGAGAAATTAATAAATAAGATAATGAGAAATAGAGATATTGAAGGTTAAGTGTTGGAACGCGAATGAAATATAATGTATAAGGTGTGGTGAATAAATGGATAGATAAGACCTCCACCCTCAAGAAATTTGCGTCCCTGCAAATTCTTAATATAAGATTTTTAAATCATTTTCCATAAGTTTCTTGAATTAATTAATAATTGTGTTTAACATCTTTTTATTAATTTTTCATAAGTTTCTTAAAATAATTAATAACATTGTGGAACATTTTTGGAATTATTGTCTGGGGGGTGAGGAATTCCAAGTCAGGGTGATGGTACTAAGTCAGTATAGTAAAACCCTCAAAGGGTTTGGCGTTCGTATGTGTCAGTTTTTTTTATGACTGTAGGAGCCCAATAATAAATTACTGTCCAGTTAACAAATTGATTTTTATTTAATTTAAGTTTCACATATAATTTAATTTTACTCTTAACACTCCTAATGCTTTACTAATAATGTCTTAATGTTATGCTAGCACCGGTTTTTATCCCTTCTTGTGCCTAATTTTCTCATTAGCTATGTAAGCTTGTGCGTATAAATTAACACGAAACATATTCATAATTATAGCTGACGCTAATATTTTAATAACAAATATAGCTGAGCTAATATTTCGCAATCAGAAATAAAGTTATAGCTGACAGTAATATTTTCGTCAACAACAGGAAGCGAACATCCGCCACGAGCCGCAAATGTGCAATTCCACAGAACTGCAAGTTACGGGACAGGTAGATTAAGGTTACTTTTAGCTTAAGAAAGAATATGTAAGTCAGTTGCAATTTAAAGTTTAATAAAGAAGGTCATACGGACCCAATTAAAAAAAAACCACTTTTTTTCGGAGCTCTAGCAAAAAGCCCGATAACTGGCCCCCGAGCAATGTGTTAAACAAGCAACTCACAAAAGTATCATAAGCCGAGCAATGTGTTAAACAAGCAACTCACAAAAGTACCATAAGCAGTACGGAAAGCAAGCAGCGGAACTGACATTCTGGCATCGAGGGAGTGAAAGAGTGCGCCCAAGTACCGAGAGGAAAAAGGACAACTGCACGGTCACCGGCCATGGAAGGGAAGATATCAGCTTAGGAATAAGTTAAGCTATTTAAATTTAATAATGAAGAATATAAAAAAAAAAAATGAACATTTTTTGAAAATTAATAATTTAGAAATATATAAACAAAGTTTTTGGAAAGAAAAAAAAGGAACTTATAAGATAAAATTAATAATTTAAAAATATTTAAAAAATTTTTTTTGGAAAACAAAGTAAATGGTTTAAAGAAAGTTTTAAGAGTTCCAATAAGAGAATTATTATTTATTTTACAAATAATAAACGGGCTCGTACAGCCAATAACACAGGTCAACAAAAAAAATATTTTTTTTTGGGTTTCTGTTCTAATGTTTTGATTCTGATTCTAGACATTGAAAAACACTTAAATATTAATCTTTAGTTCTTTAAGTTTGCTTTTGGCTGATCTACATCGATAAGTATATTTGGGGTTTAATACGAGAGAGCTCATATGAGCATAAAAGAAATACAAAAAATATGCACTTTTAGACAGTAATTTCTTGTTATTTTACATTTATATATTATTGTTTATCACACAGCTTGAATAAAAACCACTCTTGGATCTAAAAAAAAGTTTTCTAATTATAATCTATAGTGAAATTGTAGAAAAAATATATAAATCAGTAATTTCTGCTTAAAAATCATAAAATTGCTCTAATTTCTACGAAAGCAAACTTTAACCGGAAAAATAATGTTTTTCCTTATTTTTGTCATAGGAGAAACTAAAATTTAACATGTGGATGTCAGACCCAAAAATCGTGTTGACCTGTGTAATAAATAATAATACAATGCTGCGATTCACCACCTACGGGGGGACCCTCCAGCTTATAGCATACAAAATTTTCTGCGATTCACCACTAAACGGACCCTCCAGAGAATTATAAACCACAAAGAAAAATAAAAAAGGGCTTGTACAGCCAATAACATATAAAGTTAAATACAACTCCCGTTGCACCAACAAGACCTTCCGGTTCTGGCACCCAAATTTCGCCAGAATTGGCACATTTAGTTAAAAACGTTGTAACTCAGATGTTACAGACGGACGGACAAAGCATAATACAAAGTATTTTGAATAATGGTACGAACCAGAACATTAGGGATCAAACTATAGACGAAAGATACAGAGACAACATGAACGAAATGGACAAAATTCCCGACGTAGTGCGATCACTACGAGAATTTTCAGGGAACGCTTCGGAGTTTACCTCCTGGAAAAAGAGTGTCGAGCGGATTCTGAGGATATATGAACCCTCGAAAGGCACAACAAGATATTTCAGAATTTTAAATGTAATTAGAAACAAAATTATAGGGAAAGCGGACATAGCACTAGAGTCGTATAACACGCCTTTAGATTGGACTGCAATATCTCGTTGTCTAACTACCCATTATGCAGACAAAAGAGACAAACTTTAGAGTATCAAATGACTTGTCTTATACAGGGAAGACTAACGATTATCGAATTTTACCAAAAAGTGTATTCGCACCTATCATTAATCCTCAACAAAATTGGTTGTATGGAAGTAGGAGAGGAAGCAATACATCTTCTTACGGAAAACTACCGTGCTAAAGCCCTTGACACGTTTGTCAGAGGACTTTCGGGTGACCTTCCTAGGCTTATCGGCATCAGAGAACCAAAAAGCCTACCAGAAGCTCTTCACCTTTGCCTGAAATTAGAAAATCAAAACTTTAGAGCAAATCACGCCAACAATCAATTTCCTAGACAACAATTCCCACAACAGAATTTTTTTCCAAATTTTAACGGTATTCCCAAAATCCAGTTAACCAACAACATGGTTTTCATAATCAAAACCCATTTAATCAACCACCAAATAATCCCCTTCCAAGACCACCAAAACCACCTCAACCAATGGACGTAGACGTTAGCTTAAGAACAAATGCTACATATCAATTACGCCAATAGACCAAATCCCAAATTCACTGTCAAACGACCATCAAACCTTTCAAACAAAAATGATCTGCAACCAAAAGTTCAAAGGAATTTTCATATAAACTCAAACTTTGAACCTTACAGCGAACAAAATTATCAATACAACAATGTCTACCAAAACAACGAATACAACTATGACTTTTCCGATACAACACAAACCGACGAAAACGAACAATCACTAGACCTGACAGATGTACATTTTTTAGATTAAACAGCTCTTCGTTACCTTATTTCAACTGCAAAACGAAGAGTGGAGAAATTTTAAAAATCCTAGTCGATACAGGTTCCAATAAAAACTATATTCAATCAAATTTAGTACCAAATCCCAAAGAAAACAATAACCCTTTTTACGCAAATTCAATCGGTGGGAAAATACACATTACCCATCACACTTTTCTAAATCTTTTTAATATTGAAGAATGCAAATTAAAATTTTTTTTGTTACCCACTCTTACAACTTTTCACGCAATTCTTGGAAATGATAGTTTAAAGGAACTATCAGCAATAATACATACTAAAGAGAATTTCATGATCGTCGCAAACAAAAGTAAAATTCAACTCCATCAATATAGAGCCCAAGATGTTCATTCCATTCAAATCCGTGACGAACATATGAATACTTCAGAAAAAAATGAAATTAAACAACTTGTACAAAAACACCGAAACTTATTTTCAGAACCTAATGAAAAACTAACGTACACTACAAAAGTAGTAGCGGAAATTAGAACAAATTCAGATACACCTATCTACTCAAAATCATACCCATATCCTGCCAGTTTAAAACAAGAAGTAGAAAATCAAATAAATAAACTATTAGAGGACGGTATTATCAGAAAATCAAGATCACCATACAATTCACCAATATGGGTTGTACCCAAAAAAGACGATGCATCAGGCGAAAAAAAATTCAGATTAGTTATTGATTACAGAAAACTAAACACAGTTACAACTGCTGACAGATATCCGATACCAGAGATAAATGAAGTACTATCACAATTAGGAGAAAACCGAATATTTTCAGTAATCGACCTAAAAAGCGGTTTCCATCAAATTCCTCTTAAGGAATCTGACGTGGAGAAAACAGCCTTTTCAGTGAACAATGGAAAGTATGAGTTCACAAGATTACCTTTTGGACTGAAGAACGCCCCATCCATATTTCAACGTACATTAGACGATATTCTGAGACAATATATAGGAAAAATATGTTATATCTATATAGACGACATAATAATATTTAGCAAAGATGAAAAATCTTATTCAGAGCATATTGACAACATTTTTGATACACTCCGTAAAGCTAATATGAAAGTACAAGCAGACAAATGCGAATTCTATAAAAACCAAGTAGAATTTTTAGGATTCATAGTTTCTTCTGCTGGTATTTCCACAAACCCATCTAAAGTAAAAAATATTGTAGTTTTTCCATACCCCAAAACACTTAAAGACCTTAGATTATTTCTAGGACTTTCAGGATACTATAGACATTTCATAAAAGATTATGCAAACTTAGCTAAACCTCTCACAACTCTACTTCGTGGTGAAGAAGGTAGAATGTCAAGAAATGTTTCCAAAAAAATCCAAATACAATTAAACAATGACGCTAAAGCAGCATTTAATAAAATAAAATCCACATTGACATCAAAAGACGTCATTTTACAATATACTGATTATAAAAAAGAGTTCGATTTAACAACAGATGCTTCCAAATATGCCAAAGGCGCTGTCTTAGAACAGAATGGGAAACCCATAACCTTTATATATAGGACATTAAGTAAAATCGAATAAAATTATGCAGTTAATGAAAAAGAAATGCTTGCTATTATTTGGGCATTATATACTATTATTTATTATTTCTATGGAACGGCAAAAGTAGTAATCCATACAGACCATCTCACATACGCCTTAAGCAATAAAAACAATAATTCTAAATTAAAACGGTGGAAAGCCATACTCGAAGAATATAATTACGAATTAAGATATAAACCTGATAAAGCCAACATAGTAGCAGATACACTTTCAAGACCATTCGAAATAAATTATTTATCAGTAGCCACACATTCAGATGACAGCTCATCTCACAATCTAATTCCAGCCGTAGAAGTACCCATAAATGTTTTCAAAAACCAACTTTGGATCAATTCAGGAGACGAAGATAGTTACCTATTTAAAATACCACTCCCTACATACCATAGACATGTAATAATTAAACAAACATTTTCCTCAGAAAACCTAATTTCACTTTTTAAACGTTACTTAAACTCTTCGGTGATAAATGGCATATTTACTTCCGAAGAAATAATGGGAATTATTCAACAAATATACGCAATCCATTTTTCCAATTATAAAATTCGATATACTCAGATGAAAGTTGATGAAATTACGAACGAGGACATTCAAAACGAAACAGTATTAAAAGAACACAAACGCGCACATAGAAACCGAGACGAAAATTCAAAACAACTCATACAAAAATATTATTTTTCAAAAATGAAAGCAAAAATAGAAGCAATAATTAAACAATGCAAAATATGTAAAGAAAACAAATACGATCGTCATCCTAATAAATTCCACATTCCACAATATCCTGGAGAAATAGTTCACATTGATATATACAGTACAGAGAAAAATCTTGTACTTACGCCCAAGTTAGATTAATAGAATCAAAAGCAGTAGAGGATATCAGAGAACCCTTGCGACAAATACTTTTTTCCTTCGGTGTACCGAAAACCATAGTTATAGATAATGAAAAATCTTTAAACTCAGCCTCAATACAATTTATGGTCGAAGACCAACTTGGTATTAACATTTTCAAAACACCCCCCTACGCTAGCAAAGTCAATGGACAAGTCGAAAGATTTCACTCCACACTTTCTGAAATTATGCGTTGTCTTCAAACCGAACGCACCCACCGCTCATTTCAAGAACTTTTAGATCGTTGAACCTACGAATATAATTATTCAATACATTCTACAACCAGAAAAAGACCAATAGAAACTTTTTTTGGAAGACGCGTTTCAATAGACCCACAGCAATATGAAAACTCAAGACGAGAAAATATCGAGATACTAAGAAAACAACAGATGAAAGACTTAGAAATTCACAATAAAACTAGAAATCCAATAAAAACCTACGCCCCAGGAGAAATAATATATGTTAAAATAAATAAACGAACAGGCTCGAAACTAACAGCAAGATATAGAAAAGAAATTGTAAAAGAAGACAAATCCAGTGTCGTAATCACAGAAAAAGGACGAACAGTACACAAAAGCAATATCAAGACCTAGCTACATATCATTCTTTATTTTAATTTTTCAGATTTTTCGTACATTTGGTGTACGCTGACTTTAGGATAATAGACTATACAAACTCACAACTAGCCACATTTAGTACAGAACCAGTAAAAATTCAAACAGGAACATTCCGACTGATACACAAAGTGGACATAGACGAATACCAGAACGCACTAAACAATTTAAGTAATTCAATTAGAACTAAAGTTAAAGAAGAAAACCCACTCCTTCCTATCCTCATTAATGAACTAAAACTGACACAGACATACTTAAATAGACTAAAACCAAAGAGATTTAGGAAATCAGTTAACGAATTAGGAACAGAAATGGATTGCGGGAAATCCTGACCACGACGACTTAATAATACTAGAAAATCATATTAATAATATAATTGAAAATAATAACGAACAAATAACAATCAATAAAATAATTTTCGACAGAATAAATAATATTTCTACAATATCAAATAAAATTTTAAAAGAAGTACAAACAAATGAAGTTGTACAACATAATATTGCTATTGAAATTAAATATAAATTAAATATAATAAAAGATGAGATAATTAATATAGACTATGCAATATATTGGGCAAAAGCCGGCATAGTTAATTCTTATATTTTGCCAAATGAAGAATTAAATATATTACAATATACACTAGGGAAAAATAACTTTACACTAAATAATATTGAAGAATCTATCGAATGCTTGCATTTCAATCCGAAATAGGTAATGGTGCAATTTTATGGACTGCTCTCCGTATAATCCCTTTTGTAGTTTTGATGTCCACAACCCTCACTTTGCCGTCTGAACTAGGGACGATGTTGATAATTCTCCGAAGTGACCAATGCTGTGGGGGTAAGTTGGATTCATGGATGATGTCCATTTGACCAATTTCGATGTTGGCTTCCGGTCTCAACCATTTCGAGCGTTGTTGTAGGCTAAGAATATAGTCGTGTGACCATATGTCCCAGAAACGCTGCTTCAAATACGTCACCCGCTGCCATCGCGTTAACGAAGATACTGTGTTCATATTGATAGCTTTATCTGGCATCGACAGTAATGATGACCCAATCAATAGATGAGCCGCAGTTAGAGCTTCGCCATCATTGGGGTCATTTGAAAGCGATGTCAGCGGACGAGAGTTCAAAATAGCTTCTACTTCAACTACGACGGTCTGAAGTTCTTCATATGTCAGGTGTGCGTTTGAGATGTTTTTTAGCAAAATGGATTTCATTGATTTTACTGCCGCCTCCCATAAACCTCCAAAATGTGGAGCACGAGGCGGAATAAAACGAAACTCAAAACCAGTGTTGGTGCCATAACTAGTGATGTCATCAGTAGCTGCTTGATTGAAGAATTGTTGATGAAAATCGCTCAATTTGGCTTGAGTACCAACGAAATTTGTGCCGTTGTCGCAGTAAATGCGTTGAGGTATGCCGCGTCTTCCTACAAAACGTTTTAGACAAAGTATAAAATTATTAGTAGAGAGGTCGGATACTAATTCTGCATGTATGGCTTTGGATGCGAAGTATACAAAGATTGCTATGTATGTTTTGTATGGAGCTCTTCCACGAAGACGATAAGTTGTACTGAATGGGCCGCAAAAGTCAACCCCGCTAACTAGAAATGAACGTTGCATTTGCAAGCGATTGACGGGAAGATCCGCCATAATTTGACCCATTAATTTAAGTTTATAATGGCAACAGAGCACGTAATTTCGAACGATTTTCCTTACGATTTCGTGAGCATTTATAACCCAGACTCGCTCACGCAAGAGAGTTATTAAAACTTTTGGACCAGCATGTAAATGGTTCCGATGAAGATATTCTATGTATAAAGATGTAAATCTATGATCTTTTGGAGGAAGTGCGGGAAATTTTGCGTCAAACGGAATTGGTGCTTTTGACAAACGACCACCGACTCTGAGGACTGAAACTGTCACTCCGTTTAGATTCATTTCATGTAGAAAAGGAGTTAGCTTCTGTACGAAGGATTTAACTTCTTGTTGTTTCTTGTTGTTGCCTTACAATTTCTTCAGCGAATTCGATCTGCTGAATAGCTACGACGATTCGCCACCAAGTATGATCGAGTTCCTCTAACGCTAGATGAAGTATCATTGCTGGCGTTAGTTTATTGTTAACAGCGACTTTGTTGAAAACACGAAATATATATGCAGCGACGCGAAGTAATCGGTGGTACGATGAACTGCGGTTGATGATGATATTGATGATATTTCCCTCGTTGCTGCTTTTGCTTGAGGTTGATTTCTTCCCGTCGTTCCAAATCCTGCATTTTAATGTTATATTCCTTCTTGCTTACAGGCCATTCCGATGAATTTTTCATTAGAAACTCTGGTCCAGAGAACCAAATCGTACTTACAAGATCCTGAGCGCTACAATCGCGTGAAACGATGTCTGCAAGATTTTGTGTACCTGGTACGTGTTTCCAGCTAATACCTTCTGATATTTCCTGAATTTCAGAGACTCGATTGGCAACAAAGCAATTTAATGTCGCCGAATGGATCTTAAGCCACTTTAACACGATGGCTGACTTCATAAACGCAGTTTGCAATGCAACACTGCAATGCCTAGTGTTCATAATCGCATCAGACACAACCTTGGCAATGCCGCGTGTTCATTATTGCATGGCAATGCTTTTTTATGCGCAACATATGCCAAACTTGTGCAATGTTTTCATTTGTGATGCTTTAGTGGCTTTTCTTGGCGGCAAAAAGTAAACAAAAACAAAATATAAATTTGTGGTGAAAATGGCGGATTTATGGTAAGTAAAAGTGGTTTACTTTAAAGATTGTAGTTTTACTTATGATTTTTTAATATTTTCTGTATAGGCATGGTGAAAAGTGGAACCATGAGAGGAAGAAATTACTTATAGAAATAAGATTGAAGTATGAGCCAGATTGCGTTGCAAAAAAAATAAAAAGAGGAACACTCTTTGGGAGCAAATAATGCGGGATGTGAAGGAAATAGATAACATATTCCCATTCTCCAAGGACGAAAGTACCTGATGTTTTGTTAATATAATGGGCACCTACAAACAAAAAACGCAACAATCGTCTTCCATGCTTTCGATAGCCTTACAAAAATTTTTGGTTTTTGGAATTCTTCTCCGTGAATTTTCGCTAGCTAATAATGCAAAACGACGCCGTTTTCTTTTGTTTATTATATTTTTGATAACACTGCTGCTTGATTCTCTATTATGAGCCAATTCCGAGGCTGTTTTCAAAAGAATACGGCAATATTCCTGCACATTCATTTAAAAAACCTTTGTTGTCGAATATGTTAATGTTAGTGAATGCCGTAAAATGCCAACAATTTATTTGACAAAGCAGTGTTGCCATGCAATATACTGCATATCCGGTAATTCATAGCGATAACAAAGGGTATCAGCTAAAGGTTTCCATGACGTACCTAACGCTTCGGTAATGTTTTCTTCAGTTGTTTTGATTACAACTTCATTATAGGATGCGTCAGATAATTGTGTAGAATACGAGTGCCATTTAGTCAGAGAAAGTCCATGAGAACGAAGAACTTCTATAATTTCACCTTTTAGTTTTTGTAAGTTGTCTATGCTATCTGCACCAGTTAACAAATCGTCAACATAAAAACTTTCACGATTTGCAAATGATGCTAGAGAAAAGCAGCTTTATTGACATCAGCAATATGAAATAAACTGCGAATGGCTAGGAATGGTGCAGAACCCAATCCGTAAGTTACAGTTTTGAGTTGAAATAACTGTAAAGGCTCATAAGGTTCGTTTCTCCACAAAATGAGTTTATATCGTTGATCTTTCTCGTCAATCAAAAATTGCCGATACATTTTTGATATATCGGCGGTTAATACGTATGGATATAAACGAAATGATAATAATGTGATGATTAGTTCTGGTTGAATTGTTACTCCAACCATGAGTATTTCATTTAATGAATGATCAGAAGTGGTGCGCGCAGAGGCGTCGAATACAATCCGAAGTTTGGTCGTTGTACTTTGTGGACAGAGTACAAAATGATGTGGAATTATATAGTGTGAGCTATTAAAATCAAAGTGTTTTATGCCAACCATGTGCCCGAGTTCAATATATTCTTTTATGAAATCCGCATACATGTTTTTTTAGTAATTTATTGTTAGATAGACGTCGTTCAAGAACGAGAAATCCTTTCCTGGCATTATGGAAGAGTTGCCTAATATTGTCGGTGAAACCTTAAATGTTAACCGTACTTGTACGCGTCCATCAATTTTCACTTGAACGTTTTCAATGAAATGTTTTTCGCATAAACGTTCTTCTTCGGACAATGTTGCTTTCTTTTCAGTGAAATTTTCAATTTCCCAAAAACGTTGAAGAATCGAATCGATATTCGATAGATTTGAATTTACTGTGGCATTGCAAATGGATGGGCGGGAATTTGAAAGCTTTTCAAAATTGCCCCCTACAATCCAACCTAGTTTGCTGTTTTGAAGACGTGGTAAGTGAAACAGTGCCTTCTTGAAGGCTCTCAAAAAATATTTCTGCATTGAGCAATAAATCCATACGTTGCGGTTTGTAGAAATATGGATCCGCAAGCTGAAGATTTTCAGGAATATTCCATTTAGAAGTATTTATAAAACTACTAGGAATTTGTGTTGTAATACGTTTAGTTATAGCGAATTCCGACATACAAGTCAAATCTCCAATACGAGATTTGATTTTCGCATTCACTGGATACTTTGAATTAGAACAAATATCTGAAATACCTGAGATTTCCTGATATGATAAAAACCTTTTGAGCTGCAAACGCTTCGCTGTTTCTTCGGTGCTGAAATTCAATTCGGAACAGGAATCCAATAACGCGCGAGCTGGCTGCATTACTCCAAATTTATCTTGTATGTAAATTAAAGCTGTCGGTAATATAGCTCGTTTACGTGTACATGCGATGAGTGAAACCGATGGATTAATTGGTGACTGATGCGATGGATTCGGTGAAGTAACTGACACAGATGTATTGTCTTTCCCTTTAAGTTCTAATGTTTGTACAAATGGATAATTTGTAGTTCCAACGGTGGCGATATGAAGATGAGAGTGGTGCGATTGATGACATACACGGCAACGAGATTTTGATGGGCATTCAGATACGGTGTGTCCTTTGCGTAAGCAATTGATGCAAGCTCCTGCTTGCTTCACGCAATCAAAACGCATCTTAGCTGACAACTGTAGAAATGAAGGACAATTGTTTAAGCTATGCTCTACATTATTGCAATGAATACAAGTTGGCATCGCATTGACGAAAGAATTTGCATTTTTCTTACCGTGTAGCTTACAATCTCGCTGTGTTACCTTTGAGTTTTCACCATTTGAACAGGATTCTAGATACTGGCAGTGCCGATTCAACCACTTATAGCAATCGTCCCACGATGGCAAGTAGTCAAACTCTTGCTTTTGATTGTATGCTGATTTGGAATCGGAATCAATTTTGGTTAAAACAATATGAATTAGCATCGAATTCATTATGTCACTTTCTGAGCCCAACGAGAGTAATGAACCTCGAAGCGCTGTAACAGTGTCGATAATATTATTTGAGTGAAGGTAATCGATTATGGTAACTGCTAGTATTTCCACAAGTCGTTGCGTTGAAAATGCTAGTGTTCAACTCAGAAACGCGGTTTCTGGGGTTGATTTACGAAAGTATTTTAGATTTTGTTGAAACGTACGTTTCTTCTATTTCTGCTCTCGATTTGTCTGACGGAGAAAGAGCTTCAATATTGTTTTGGACGTCACAAATATGTTGAAAATAGGACTCAACAATTTGTAGTCGGCATTCGAGAACATGCGTATCACTATCGACTTCTTGACAAGCAATTTGTTGCTTTTATGAAGAATCGTTGAACTCGTTTGAATTAGCGAGGACAAAGGCGATTGTTCCTCGTCAGCCATGTTAGCACATTGGCTTTTACTGTTGTTAGGCATTTGACGGCACGAAATAAATATATACATATATATATACGAGTACCTGAGCAGTGAAGAATGTGATGCTGTTGTTGTAGATGTAGCAAAAGCAGATCAGCAATCCGATGAAACTGTATTGTAAGGAGTCCCGTAGACTGCGACGAGTTGACAAACTGTCGGTAACTTTATAGAGATTTTTGATGAGAAGATCTCGAACGAACGTAAATAAAACCACGTCTAATCTGGATGTACGATTACAGCGGCAAGTACGATGATGTGTGGCAAGAATTGCTATCTGCGCTTACACAGAATGTTGTCCGGGTACAACAATCCTAATTGTCCGTTAATTCAGGTTGTTGGATACCGCTACACAGCTTCTGATGATGAGATGATGTGGGCAAATTCCGTTTTGGTTGAATATATATGTATTTAATTTTAGTTTCACATATAATTTAATTTTACTCTTAACACTCCTCATGCTTTACTAATAATGTCTTAATGTTATGCTAGCACCGGTTTTTATCCCTTCTTGTACCTAATTTTCTCATTAGCTATGTAAGCTTGTGCGTATATGCTTATGAGGGCGTAGGTATGAAATACGCATGTTTGTGCGTTTGTATATATGTACCTGCTTGCAAAATGCAAGCGAAAATGAGAACATACAAAAAATGCAATTAAGTACAAATCATAGAAAACCGTAACATATGTATGTATGTAAGAATTGATGTGCATATGCATAAGCGGTGCTCTCACGAAGGTGAATAGCCTAATTCATCGTCACGGTCATCCGATTTTGCACAGTGACATGCTTCTGACCAAATAATGACCTTTTAAATTTTTTCCTTATCTTGATGTTTTTTCGCTTAGTTGTAACATTTTGGCAAAAACGTAGTTTAACATAACTCGCGAACCACTATTATCTATTTTTCCAATCCATTAGACGGTTGTAGCAGCTTTTACACTCTATATCTCGTACCCAATTTTCGTTCACTATAACTTAAGAAAAAATTTAAAAGGTCATAAAAAAAAACTGACACATTCGAACGCCAAACCCTTTGAGGGTTTTACTATACTGACCTAGTACCATCACCCTGACTTGGAATTTCTCACCCCCCAGATTAGCTGTTGTACTGTGTAATTGGTTTAAACATTTTAAAATAATTTTTCATAAATTTCCGTTTTCCTTTGTTATTTTTTTATTGCGTTTGGAATTTGTACCTGCGCTTAGATTGCGTTTTATAATATTTAGTACTTCTTTTGTTTGATGTGTCGACCACATATTTACCGTTACGCTCACATTAATTTAATTGCTTGTATTTAGGTTTTATTTTTCCAATCTCTTTGTTAATAGTATAGTAAATCCACCTGATTTGTTTCGTAGTGCCTTTTTTTGGTTAAGTTAACCATTCTTTTCAATTTTTCTTGTTCGTATTTTCTGGATGAATTCTTAATTGGTTCTTTATCATAATTTTTAGTTATAAAATCAATGGGCCTCTTTTTTGCTGTTGAATATATTGTGTTATTATAGAAGTTAAATATTTTGAAAAGTTTGTCAAAGTTCGATGTCAGAATATACGTTTTATGCTATGGGGTGGTTACATGTGTCTCAATGACTTTTTCTTCTAAAAATAACCTTAATGTTCTATGCAGTATGCAGCGTTCGTTATTAAATACTGTTTTTCGAATTTTTATTAAAAATTGTATACGTTGTTTCAAAGTTGCCAAGATTGCAATCTATTTTCTGTCGTTAAGCTTCTGTACGGAAACGAAGTATCTATATGAACTACTTATGTTGTTGAAATACTTTGGGGTTTCTGTTATTTGATAGAGATGTTCAATTGGATTTCTGTCGTGTTTTACTATTTTACAAATTGAACAATTATTAATGCATTTGGTGATTATTTCAACTACAATCAAGGAAACGGTCTGGCTGGCTTCGGTTCCAATCGTATCATGTCAGGTCATAGCGTTGTGACGATTGTTTGAATCGATGTGAAACTGCAGGACTGATTTGTATCATGTGTGACAAAGAATGTATCAGCTTCGAAAAGGTGTGCATGTTACAAATTTTCGATGCGTAAACAATGTATGTAGTATATATCGTCACCTGAAATGCAAAATAACGTAACAAAATTTTCGGAAATTTACAGTGGTATGAATCAAACACGAAATAAAATGGAACATGAGTGGAAAAAAATTTTAGAATTGGTTAAAACTGGTTTATATCTGAGCGCAGAACCTGAAAATGTTGGACATATATATGTCAAAAAAGTCTTGCGGTATTTTTATTGAATTTTTTTTTTTTATTGAAATTGAAAAGAAATTTTTGATGACTCATGCCCAGCTCTTGACCGATGCAACGGCTGCTACAATGCCGGTCTCTTTCGACCAATTCAGCGATTTTATCGCAATTTTCGACGACAGGCCTTCCGGAGCGTGGCGCATCTTCGACCACCTCTACACCAGAACGAAAACGTTGAAACCATCGTTGTACGGTGGAAATGGAAACTGTATTGGGTCCATAAACTGCACAAATTTTATTGGCGGCTTGAGATGCATTTTTGCCTTTATCGTAATAGTATGTAAATAGTATAGTAAATGTTTGTCGTAGTCCAGGGTAGGTCTAAACGGTGAGCAAATAAGGAAAAATTACTAGTAAGATAGAGTAAAACGACAATTCCATTTTCCCATATAAAAGTTGACCACTTACTTGCTGTCAAACATTTGACGATATTTGTACTCTCAGTTCCACTCGAATTGAAGAACGCATTAAAACAAGACTTTTGAATCGACAACATAGTATCAACTTTGCTCATAACATCGTGTATTTAAATTTCAATTTCCAATTTCAAAATATATAAATATAATTAATGTGTTGACATGTTTGATGGTGCCAACCTTACAGTAATACCAACTCTCAAAAATACTTTTATTATAATAACGGGGCATCTCTGCCTGTGCAGACTCCACATTGCTCATTGCTTACTAGACTCCACATTGCTTACTAGAGTTTGCCATATATGGTAAGCTAGAAGCTGTATCTTCAGCAGTTTAACATCGCAGTTTTCAGTTTCCATTTCCACATATGCCGACGGCATTTTAATTTCGGTAATATGAAAATTAGAAGAACGAGTTAAGACGGTTTTGTTATATTATAAAAATAAAGTACATTTTCAAAATAACATTTAATATTTAGTATAATATTGTTAATTTATAGAAATATTATGCAAATTGGGTTGGGAAGTCTTAAATTTAATAAACTTATACAAGCATAAATCAAAATGTCATTTCTCATTTTAAACTTATTATTTTAATTGGTATATAAAAGTTATGCCACAATTATTATATAGTAGTCCAAAAATATAAATTCTTATTTTTCCCAGAAATACATTTGTAAAAAAGGGATCTTTATCCTTTTTTTATGTTCCACACAAGAGATTTAAGGAGTTCAAGAGCTCAAAACGTGCCCTACTTCAGCTACCTACCCGACGGCATTTCGCAAATGATAAAATAAATTTTTCAAGAGCTCAAAGCATACGCTACATCATCTCGAACCTACCTACCCTACGCTTTTGCGCAAATGATTATATCATGATAGCAAATGCCCACATACAGATTTGGCAATGGCAATAACAGTTAGTATTCTATCCTGTCGAGATGTCCTGTAATAAGTGTATCCGAATGTTCCATTGTTTTTTCATCTCATGTAAAAAGCACGTGTATCCGAACGTTACATTGTTTTGTACATACATTTAGAGACTTTTTGCTGCGCTCCTACTTTAACATCCTTGGTTTTGTGATCTCATGTTAAAAAAAAAAACATTTAATTGAAGAAATAAGAAAGTAATAAGTGTATCCGAACGTTCCATTGTTTTGTCATCTCATGTAAAAAGCACGTGTATTCGAACTTTACATTGTTTTGTCCATAAATTTAGAGACTTTTTGCTGCGCTCCTACTTTAACATCCTTGGTTTTGTCATCTCATGTTAAAAAAAAGAAACATTTAATTGGAGAAATATTGAAATACTGCTAAAAGTGATTTTCTTCTCGCTGCTTACAATGCCGAGGAAAAGAAAAAGACCTGACATAGGTCGTCGAAGTCGTGTAAATGTGCAACGAGCTACTTTACGCTCCAACCGCACTAATGACCAGCGAGATGCTGATAATGATAACAGTCGTACAAATATGGGAGATTTACGTTCAAGAGTAAATAACTATCAAGTGGATAGGGGGAGAATGGAACGAGTTCGTGCACATCGATCACAACAGCAGCGAGCACGGGATAATGAATTTAATCGATTCCGCAGACGCAATGCTCCTGTAAACCTCGAACGAGGAGCATTTTCCTACGATCCGGAATTTGATTATAGTGCCGACAAATCTGTGACGATTGGAGAAATGTCAATCATTTGTCAACATTGTAAAGCATTAAAGTACAGTAGTAAACCTGCAGGATTATATTGTGCTGGTGGCAATGTACAATTGCCACAATTGGTTCCACCACCTGAACCGTTACACTCATTAGTTAATGGGATGGAAAGTGAGTCTAAACACTTCTTGGCTAACATCCAAAAATATAATAATTTCTTCCAAATGACATCGTTTAGTGCAACGCATATAGTACAAGACGTGTTCATGCCTACTTTCAAGGTAGTATACCATAATTGTTTTAGTGAAATTCTAATTTGTATTTGTATCACAATTAATTTAACCAGTTCTTAAACAATTACAGATACAAGGACAAATTCATCACCTACTGGGGGCAATGCTGCCAGTGCCAGATGCAGATCATAAATTTTTGTAAATTTATTTTATGGGCAATCAAGATGTGGAAGTTGATACACGTTGTGGTCATAATCCAACCGTCAAGCGAATCATTGTCCAACAACTGCAAACATTTCTTCACGAGAATAATGAATTAGTGAAGATGTTCAAAATGGCACTGGATCGGATGCCATCAGACAGCCATAATATTGTAATAAGAGCCGACAAAACACCTGCTGGAGAGCATGCAATTAGGTTTAATTCACCGACAATAGATGAAGTGGCCATTGTCGTTGTTGGAGAGAATTTGCAATCAAGAGATATTGTACGTCATCGCCGGAACAATGAATTGAAACGTGTATATGAAACGCATAGAGCTTATGATGCTTTACAATACCCATTAATTTTCTGGCAGGGAGAAGATGGGTACCATTTCAATATCAAAATGGTTAATCCAACAACAGGTAGTTAGATTATACAAAATAAAATATTTTATATGTTCAATATATAAATGTATTTTTTTATCATATGTACTTCCAGGTGCTGATACACACAAAAAAGTCAGTGCCATGAATTATTATGCATACAGACTCATGATCCGTGAAGGTGAAGTAAATCTCATTTTGATGTGTCAACGGCTCTTTCATCAGTATGCAGTGGACATGTACGTCAAAATTGAGACTGAAAGATTGACATACATAATAGATTGACATAAACAATGTAGGAAGAATGACAATTTTACCGGCCACTTACATCGGAAGCCCGCGCCACATGCACGAGTACGCTCAAGATACGATGTCTTATGTTCGAAAGTATGGCTGTCCAGACCTATTTATTACATTCACCTGTAACCCACAATGGATTGAAATAAAAAGAGAACTGCTACACAACCAAACACCACTTGATAGGCATGACATCACAGCCAGAGTTTACAAGCAAAAATTAAAATCTTTTATGAATTTCATTACAAAGCATCGTGTGTATGGCCAAGTACGTTGTTGGATGTACTCTGTTAAGTGGCAAAAGCGTGGTTTGCGACATGCTCATATATTAGTCTGGTTGGTTGACAAAATAAGGCCAGAAGAAATTGATTCCATTATTTCAGCCGAAATTCCTGATGAAACGGTTGACCCAAAATTGCACACGATAGTAACTAAACACATGATACATGGACCTTGCGGAGTTTCCAACAACAGCTCACCCTGTATGATCGACGGCAAGTGCCCTAAACGGTACCCGAGAAACTTGCTTGCTGAAACCATCTCGGGAATCGATGGTTACCCATTGTATCGTCGGCGATCAGTTGAGGACGGTGGACGATGTGTAGATGTCAAGATAAAAGGACAAGATTTTCATGTAGACAATCGTTGGATTGTGCTGTTCTCGCCCATATTGTCCAAAACTTTTGAAGCTCATATCAACGTGGAATTTTGTAACTCTGTGAAATCCATAAAGTACATATGTATATATGTTAACAAAGGTAGCGACATGGCCATGTTCGCAGTAACAAACACAAATGATGAAGTGTCTCACTATTAGATGGGTCGCTATGTAAGCAGCAATGAGGCTATTTGGCGCATATTTTCGTTTGCAATTCATGAAAGACATCCTACTGTATTGCATTTGGCAGTTCATTTAGAAAATGAACAACGAGTGTATTTCAACCCAAACAACGCTGTGGATAGAGCGGCACGTCCACCAGTGACCACATTGACAGGTTTCTTCTCAATTTGTGCAACTGATCAATTCGCTCGCACTTTGCTGTATGCTGATATGCCGCGCTACTTCACATGGAACGCATCATCAAAGTCTTTTCAGCGTCGTAAACAAGGAACACCGCTTGAAGGATATGAAAATGTATTTGCTACAGATGCTGTAGGCCGTATATATACAGTACATCATAATAACGATGAATGTTATTATCTTAGATTGTTATTGGTGAATGTTCCTGGTCCGACATCTTTTCAACAATTGCGAACAGTTGATGGACATCTGTGTGCGACTTACCGTGAGGCGTGTCAATTATTACGGTTGCTTGAAAACGATTCGCATTGGGATGATACGTGATATCTTCATCGCCGCATCAAAATCGCACACTGTTTGCGATTATAATCCGAATGATTTGTGGATGAAATATAGGGATGACATGTCTGAGGATGTGTTGCATCTCGTGCGTTGTGAAACTTTGAATCCTACATTGGAAATTACGGCAGAGATTTACAATGAAACATTGATCATAATAGAAGTTATGTGTTTGTTGATGGCAAATAAAGTATTGTCGTGTTTGGGCCTGACAGCACCCAATCGTGCTATGCAAGATGCATTAAACCATGAGTTGCAAAGAGAACTCCAGTACGATACTCAAGCTATGACCGAAGCAGTTCGCACAATTGTTCCGCAATTGAACGAAGAACAAAGGATTGCGTACGATCGTTTAACACAAGCTGTAAACAGTGGGTCTGGGGGGAACTACTTTCTTGATTCTCCTGAGGGTACTGGGAAAACGTTCCTAATTTCATTGCTATTAGCAAAGATCCGATCGCAAAATGAGGTAGCCCTAGCGTTGGCTTCATCTGGAATAGCAGCAACTTTATTAGAAGGCGGACGAACTGCACATTCAGCCTTAAAATTACCATTAAACATGCATATCAACGAAACGCCAGTTTGCAACATTGCCAAAAATAGCGCTATGGCGAAGACTCTCCAAGTATGCAAATTCATAATTTGGGACGAATGCACAATGGCCCACAAGAGGTCGCTGGGGGCACTAGATAGGACGTTAAATGATTTACGTGATAACCAAAACATTTTTGGTTGAGCTATGATACTGTTGTCAGGTGATTTTCGTCAGACTCTTCCAGTAATTCCTCGATCGACTGTTGCTGACGAAATAAACGCATGCCTAAAATCATCAAATTTGTGGCGGCACGTAAAGACACTACAATTAACTACTAACATGCGAGTGTTTTTGCAACAAGATCAAACTGCGACTGTGTTTTCGAAGCAGTTGTTGGATATTGGCAATTGTAAGGTCGCAGTTGACAGCTCGACCGGATTAATGACTTTTCCCACAGATTTCTGTCACTTCACAGAATCGAAAAGGAGCTTATTCAGCGTGTTTTTCCGGACATTAAACAACAATATAATAACCACGATTGGCTAAGTGAACGAGCAATATTGGCAGCAAAAAACAAAGATGTCGATGATCTCAATGCTACCATTCAGAATTTCCTTCCAGGAGAGTTGTTTACGTACAAATCAGTTGACACGGCCACAAACCAGTATGACGTAGTCAACTATCCTACAGAATTTTTAAATTCATTGGACTTGCCTGGACACCACCATATAATTTGAAATTAAAAGTAGGGTCAGTTGTCATCATGCTGCGTAATATTAATCAACCTCGACTTTGCAATGGAACGAGATTGGTTGTGAAGAAATTCATGAATAACATCATCGAAGCTAAAATAATCAAAGGAAAATACAAAGGAGAGGATGTCTTAATCCCACGAATACCTATGATTCCAACGGACTTGCCGTTTGATTTTAAGAGGTTGAAATTTCCCGTGCGTCTGGCGTTTGCGATGACCATAAATAAATCGCAAGGAAAACCAACATCCTTATTTATATACGCAAAAAAATAATAATTGTGTCTACCAGAAAGCACTATATAAATAACTGTATATGATCATAACTGTGTTGTATTTAATTTAAGCAAAGATTTGTTTATCATGTTCACAGTCCAGAAACGAGCACATCCAAGAAAATTTTAAATTTTTGTATATGAAGAGTATAAATATAAATAAATGACTTAATATGTATATAATATGTGCATTTGGATCCTGAATGTCAACGTGTATTAGTAACTCTTTATTTCCATCAGCTTGGCTCCATCTACTTGGGAACCGCTTGGCTCGGCAGGACATGATAATATTGTGGAAGTACTAGGCGACTCGGACAAATCTGATTCGATCAGAACATTATCAATGTTGAGCTGCTGGCTGTCTTCAATAACATCAATATCTACCAGAACATTCTTGATGTTGGGCGTTTGGCTGTCTCCAATAACTTGAATGTCCTGTATGTCTTCGGCCGATAAGTTTAATTCACAGAATGTCTCCTCAGATGATGAAGATAGCATTGTAGAAACGTGTTTTGGTTTAGATAGCAGCTTTTGCTTTAATATATTTTTTTTGTACTTTTGCCCCGTTCACGCGTATTATTCGTTCTACATTCTTACTCTGATAAATGCAGAGAGGAAGTAGGAAAAGATGAAGGCTGGGTAAGCGTAAAGTGCAAGCCACAAAGCCACAAGAAAATTGACCGTAAAACGCCACCACGGCCCGATGATATAGTCATAGCGCGCTCTCTAGATATGTCCTTCAGAGACATCCTGAAGAAAGTCAGAAAAGAAGAAACCCTGCAGAAACTCGGGGAAAATGTATCGCGTATTAGGAAGACAGCGAAAGGCGAAACTTATCCTGAACTAAAATAAACCTAAATGGAAAGTACGAGCGAACTAAAGTGCGAAATAAGCAAACTGTAAGGAGACCAGGCACAAATCAAAGCGCTTACACACGAAATCATAGTAGAAATTCGGAACCTAGACGACATCACCACCAAAGAGGACATTGCGGAAGCCATACGGAAGCAGGTGAAAGAACTAAAAAGTTTCGACGTGAGTGCTAAACAGAACCTCAGGGCGGCATATGCGGGTACACTGGTAGCGGTAGTAAGCCTCCCTGCGCTGGAAGAAAGGATACTGCTAGATGAACGAAAAATTTGTAGAGGATTGGTAGTCTCCAGGTTATGCGAAAAACCTAATTTAAAAAGGTGTTTCAGGTGTCTGGAATATGGGCATCTGGCAGCAGCCTGTAGCAATTCGGATGACAGGAGCAAGTGCTGTCTAAGATGTGGCGAAAAAGAACACTTCGCACAGAAGTGCGACAAGACTCCGTCTTCTAGTGCTTGCAACAGCATGGGCAGGGAAAACTGAAATCACCAAAAAGGTAGTAAAAGATGCCCTATATATCAGGAAGCATATAAAAAATCCATTAAATGAAAGTTATCCAGCTAAACCTTAATCTTTCTAAACCTTTGCTTAAACAAACCGTTCTTGAAGAGAATGTGAACGTACCTGTACTGTGCGAACAGTATAAAAACTTAGACAACGCCACATGGGCCTCCGACATCACCAGCAAAGCTGCCATATGGTCGAATGGAGGCGAAGGATTCGAGGAAAAGACACTATTAGGAAAGGCCTACTTCTCACGAGCCAGGATCTGTGAAGTCCACTTCTATAGCCGCTATATACCACCCATTGTCCCATAAGGCACGTTTGAAGGGATATTGGATGATCTTGTACAGGAAGTCCTAACAACTACGAATAAAGTAGTAGCAGGCTATTTTAACGCATGGGCTGTAGAATGTGGAAGTGTTAGTATGCATCGCTCGAAGTGGAGCTATTAAATATTGGAAATAGGAACACTTTAAAAAAAAGGATGGCGGATCCGTGATTGACATCATGTTTGCTAGTAGCCCGTTGGCACGATCAATATGTTGGGAAGTGCATGAACTCTATACGCATAGTGACCACCTAGCCATCATAATGGAGATCGGAAAATCCAGGAGTGGAATATACACGCACACAAGAATTTACAGACAAAAGGATGGAAAACCGAAACGTTCGACGGAGATCTCTTCCGACTTATGCTGGATGTCAACATTGGAAATGTAGAAGATACGGAATGACAGGCGGAAATATTGGTGAGCCATATCAGCAAAGCATGCGATGCTGCAATGTGCAGGAAAAAACATTTACAGACAGCCTGCATACTGGTGGAATAATGAAATCGACAGACTGAGAACTGATTGCAACAAAGCCAGGCGTTCCTGCCAGAGAAGACGGAGTTCGCCAGAATACAAAAGCCTGCTGAACAAGAGTATCCAGGACTCGCCGAAAACCAATTTGGTTTTCGTAAGCCAGGTCAACCATTGATGCGATCGCAAAAGTGACAAATGTGGCAATCAAGGCCATCGAAGGAATGAGGTGGATGTATGGTACAAAAGAATACTGCGCAGTAGTAACTTTCGACGTTAAAAATGCGTTAAGTTCTGCGTATTGGCCATATATAATGAGCCCTTCGATCGGCGATTTAACCCCGTTTGGATCGGTAAGTGTTAATTTGTGTTTGTCGTCACTGGAGCAATGCCTGGC
Source organism: Bactrocera tryoni (assembly GCF_016617805.1). NCBI lineage: Eukaryota > Metazoa > Arthropoda > Insecta > Diptera > Tephritidae > Bactrocera > Bactrocera tryoni. Next base: position 40,751,071 of record NC_052500.1, on the reverse strand, counting down.
AGCAGGGTTGCTCCGTATCTTCATGACTCGTGCTGGCATTAAGTCCAACCTTGGCCCGGAGGAATTTTTCTGCTGCGTATGCGCAAAACGGCTCCATCCAAAATCCACCTCGGTCAGGTGTAAAACATACATGCAATGGATGGAGCCATCTTAAGACCTGCTCAAGCCTTAAGACTCATAGGGAGTGGACCACGCGTTACGTGGCCCCATGTTGCCTGCGCAATACTGCGACACAAGCCTCTACGGCTGTGCAATCCGCATATAGTTCGCGCGCCGCGCCGCCACTCAATCCGAGTGGCCAACAGAGGACCTCCATGGTCCCAAGGAGCTCAATCAGGCAACATAGCTCCCCCCCCCTGACTTGAATGACGAAGCCCCCACCAGATTTATGGGCACCTGTAATAGCTCGCCGGATATTACCATTTCTAGCGGTGGTCTGATAAACAGCATAACCTGGCGACCTATGCTAACTCTCGCATCAGATCATCTGCCCATAATTATTTCGATCGAGAAGCCTCCTGATTTTGTTTCTGTGGACAGCCGCACCTACATTAACTTTAACAAAGCTAATTGGGTCGGCTTCACAGAATTTACTGAGAGTACCTTCAACGCTCTACTTATTCCTATGGACGTATGCGTTGGCGAACGTCAATTCCGCAAGGTGATCGCAGCAGCTACCGCTCGCTTCATCCCGGCTGGAATAATAGCGGAAATCCGCCCCAATTTCCCAGCCGAAGCAGCCGTTTTAGCTAATGAGCGCGACACCTTACGACATGCCGATCCCGGGGATCCCCGAATAAGGGATCTCAATTTGGAGATTCGGCGTATGGTAAACCAACATAAGCGGACGAAATGGATAGAGCACCTGAAGTCCTGTAACCTCTTCACCGGTGTGAGTAAGCTTTGGGCTACTGTCAAAGCTTTGTCAAACCCGAAGAGACATGACGACCGAGTTGAAGTTCAATTCAATGGTCATGCCTCTTCGGACCCGAAGAAGTGCGCGAGCTATTTTAGCCGGCAGTTCACACTGCATCCTTCGGTAGACAAAGCTAAACGATGTGTTAACCGACGGCTGTGCACAATGCCAAGCGACAGCGCGCCACTTACTTTCACCGATGAGGAGGTTCAGGGTGTCATCAAAAAGCCAAAATCTTCCAAATCCATTGGCCCTGATGGAATCAACATGCTAATGCTAAAGCATCTAGGCTCGGCGGGAGTAGGATACCTCACCAAGGTCCTCAATCCGTCGCTGACCACTCTTCAAATACCCGATGTGTGGAAAGTCGGAAGAATGGTCCCACTACTGAAACCTGGGAAACCCGCCAACAAAGGGGAATCTTATCGACCGATAACTCTCCTCTCCCCATTAGTGAAGACACTTGAGGCCTTTCTACTCCCAACCTTCCCTCACCACCTGAGCCTAGCCAGCCACCAGCGTGGATTCCGTAAAGTGCACAGCACCACCATAGCACTTAGTGTCATAAACGCTCAGATAGTTCGTGGCCTCAACCAGAAACCAACCTGCGAAAGAACGATCCTCGTAGCGTTGGACCTGTCAAAAGCTTTTGACACGGTCAATCACACAACGCTACTGCAGGACATTGAAACAACTACGCTCGCTCCAGGGCTTAAGAGGTGGACCATGAACTATTTGAGCGGTCGCCAGTCATACGTGCTATTTCGAGATGAAACATCTAAACTGAGAAGAATTAAACAGGGGGTCTCGCAGGGTGGTGTCCTCTCCCCGCTACTGTTTAATTTCTACATCTCGAAACTCCCACAACCACCAGAGGGAGTTTCCATAACCTCGTACGCTGATGACTGCACGGTATTGGCGTCGGGCAATGGAATCGATGGCATGTGTTCGAAGGTAAACAGTTACCCCTCCGACCTTTCTCGTTTCCTCACTGCACGAAATCTCTCACTTTCCCCCACCAAATCCACAGCGACCATATTCACAAACTGGACGAAGGAGTATAGACTTGAGTTTATTATTGCAGTCGACGGCGTCAAAATTCCAACTGTCAATAATCCTAAGATTTTAGGTAGAACATTCGACAGTCTGTGCTCCTTCTATTCTCATACGACCGCGATTATCGCCAAGGTACAGCAACAAAATCCTCAAGTAGCCAGCCGGCAGCACATGGGGGTTGTTGGCTACATACAAGGCAATCGGCCGGCCGGTCCTCATTTACTCAGCACCCATATGGTCGCCTGGATGCAGTGGCACGCAGATGAGGAAACTTCAGACCTGTCAAAACACTGCACTCCGGACCACTATGGGATGTCTTTTGATGTCTCCTGTTGAACACCTCCACAGTGAGACGCTTATGCTCTTACTTAAGGAGCATAATGAACTCCTCTCCAGGCAGTTCCTGCTGGGATGCTTTCACAGAAATCACCCCTGCAGCCATCTGCTTGGAGCGGAACCGCCTCCTAGGAGCATCAAAAGGTCATTCCTGGACTACGTCGACGACATCGTACAGTACGCCGACCGGACTTCGGACGCAACTAACTTTCGACAGGTACTGACCGCCATACAGCGGAGCCATCAACATCTTCACCGACTCCTTTCCCGTGAATGGTGTTCTTGGAGTCAAACCACCACCCATAGCAGACGCAGGGCTCCAGCTGTCGCGAGAAACGCGTGCGACCCTTGCGCAACTTCGTTCTGGTTACTGTAGCAGGTTAAACTCCTACTTATCCAGAATAGACCCTGACATACCGTGTATGTCCTGCATGCAATGAGTCTCCGCATGAGACTGACCACCTCTTTGCATGCCCTACGAACCCCACTCATCTAACACCCTCCTCCCTTTGGTCCGACCCCGTCGAAACAGCACGTTTCTTGGGCCTACCTTTAGATGACATCGACGACAACGCAAATGGCATTTACCATCTCAACGGGGATTGAATTTCGCTCTCGAATGCAAAAGAACACCAAAGTATTTGTTGAGAATTACCTCCAAATACTTATCGAATAAGCTGTTACTATATGATATCGACGAAGGACCAAAAAAGTACAAGGTGACGGGAGGGGTACCACAAAGCTCACTTCTAGGTCCGCTGCTGTGGAACGTGTTATATTACGGAGTGCTACGACTCCAATTAGAAAGAGGGGTCCAGATTATCGGGTAGGAAAAGAAATCAGTCAGGTAGAAAGCCTATGTGAAGACACCGCTTTGAGAATAAAGAACTGGCCAACGGCGAAAAATCTTCAACTCGCAGCCCAAAAAACGGAATCAGTGCTGATTACCAGCAGAAAAAAAGTAGAAAATGCTACTTTTAACATTGATGGCTATATTATAACGACTCAGCAGTCGCTAAAATACCTAGGCGTTGTAAAGGCAGCATGGTAGGATTATCCGTTTTGGACTGACAGTATCTATGAAAGATTCCCCCTTCGAAAAAAAACAGTACCATGATTGGTTAATGTGTCGTTTTCGTCTAGCGTAATTTGATGGACAATTCTACCTCATTAGCCATTTAGTGTTTTTTCTTTTTGTTTATATAAATAAAAAAATACTATTTTTTTTTATTTGTGTGATCTCTTCTAGAGGCTCTTTTATTCTCTAGTGACCTTTTTTTTGGAAAAAGGAAGTCCCTCTGATTAAAAAAATAGGTACCTCAAATGCTTAGTTTACGAGATATTCTACTTTAAAGTTCAAAAACTCACAAAGTTCGAATAATTCAACAAGCTTTTTCACTACATTTAACACAGTTAAACTGTAGCCATTTAAACAAATCCACAGTTTATACTTTTTGTAGGTTTTATAAGTAAGAAATCTCTATTTTAAAAGTTACTTTTTACACTCGTAGTGAACATCATTTATGTGCAAACAATTACATATAAGGATATGTATATGGATAATTTCTGATTTAAATTTAATAAAGAACTATTAAAAACTATATATTACTATATTAAAAAAAATGTTGGAAAATTTTTTTTATTGTTAATAATGAAAAAGAATCAAGCGAAAATACAAAGAAATAAAACGCTGTCGTTAAACAATCCTTCATATTTGGTGTTTAAGATGTGGCAACGCTCGTTTTCCTCTTAATTGTAAGCAATCTAACCTTTTTAACGATGAGTGTGCTAAGTGATTTTTAAATTAATAAATTTAGCTAAAAAATAAAGAAATGAAAGTGAAGTGTGAACTTGTTTTAATGTTAGAGCGTATATTTAAATATACAAAGTAAAACTGTGAAAAAGTTGAGTGAAATATTGAGTAATACTATCTGTTATTGATACAAATTTTTGAACTTTTAATCGGGAATATTTTAAAAGATATAAGTGTTAGCAATATTATTTTTGCATATTCCTCCTCTGGAGAAGCTCCCCTATTAGCACATGCCCCATATATCGAAATTCGTGTTTTTTATCCGACCGCCAAAAGTAATCGGAATTGTACCGATCTAAGTTATGAGGGAACTTTTTATTTAGTTATGTGGCTGGTCGAGCCTCACTTTTATATTTTATCGATTTAAATATAATTTACCGGCATTAAAACCTAAATCGTAGCCACACTCTCTGTTTTTAATGTATCCCTATTGTAATAGCCCTTTAATGTGGCTATTTTACTTTTTCTTTTATAATTAAATTGAACTCAAAATTTAATTATAGTTAATTTGTTATTTTTGTATTGGAAATAATTTAACAAAAATTTGAATTCTTTGTCGTTAATTAATTACATACTTTTCGACTATTTTTTAATTTATATAATTGGCCGTATAGGCTTTAATTTTTTTTAATTCTCTGGAGGGTCCCTTGGGTGGTGAATCGCAGAGATTTTTAATTTTTTTTAAGTTGGAGGCTCCCCCAGGGGATGTGCATTGCAGCTTTTGATTATATTATATATTGGTTGTAGAAACCGTTAGTTATATTCTTTTATGTATATATGTATATATTTCTAATTTTTTAAATTTTTAATATATCTTTTGTTTTTATCTTCACTTTTCACAGAAATACGAACGTTCGTACCCTATATTGCTGGGTTTATTTCCTATTGAGTATTGATCAAATTGACTTGCATCTGTTAATATATAATGTTTATATTTCTTATTTTAATATTAGTAAAAATATTCATATATAACCTAACGCCTTCCACTGAAATTCGTCTGGTCTTGACACTGATTTTCTTTCCACCTTTTGGTTCAGCCTTTCCGCATTAGTTCCTGCTGTCTCCCAACGTTTTTCGGTTGGCTTGGTTTCTGTTGCTGTTTACACTTGTGGTTTTTTAATATTATTTTTACGTGTTGTTTAGTTAATGTATTTAGCTTTTCCCCTCAACTTAACAATTTGTATTTTTTATTATATTTTTAGTACGAGTTACAATATTTATATTTTCTAAAAAAAATGTGTCTGCAAGTTTTCTAAAAACTCTTTTAGATACTAATAATATACAATACAAAAACTTTTTCTTTCCCCAATTTTTTTTTTACACAGCTGTTTTTCTTTGAATTTTAGTAAACACAGTTTCATTTCTAAGCACTTTTTTAGACATAAATACTCTTTTTTTAACTTTTTCTTTTCTCAATTTTTTTTTTGTTTGTTTTTACGCAGCTTCTTTTCTGAGCACTATTTTCGTTCATGCCACGTTGGGCGTCAATTAATTCCCGCGACGAGGAAATTTCTAAATAAATATTATATATTTGATATTCGCCAACGCGCTAATGAATTAGATTGCAAGACCGAATCAAATCCTTATTTTGCAAGTTTTCTTAATTTTTTATGCATTTTATTCTTATTTACTTAAAGTTAAAGCTAAAACTGAAATGTAAAAATCAGCTTGTGATTGAATCTAGAACAAAGAAAGTGTCAGTTATGATATTTGCTGTCTCAGCATATTTCGGCAGAAGGTTAAGCGTTATGTTTTGTTTACAATTATTATACTCTTGCAACTAGTTGCTACAGTGTAATATATTTTTGTTCACCTAACAGTTGTACGTATCACCTGAAACTAAGCGACTTAGATATAGGTGTATTGGTGTATGTACCACTTTTTATATTTGATATGCCTCCTTTTCCGCACTCACCGTATAGGTATCCAATTTGAATATAAAAAAGACCCGTTTACACTTTAGTTGTTGATTTAACTTTCTAATTCATTATTTATTTACTTATGAAAATGTTTCAATTCTTAACAAAATGTTCGCAAAAAAAAGGGAAAACTTTTGCCTCCCAAAAGGATACAAAATATTTTAGTTTAAAGATAATTTAAAGGTTAACGTTCGCCAAAGGAATCGTGTGGATCGGACCGATATCGTAGCGCCAGAGTGATTTTTGATCATGTTGTCTGTCCTTTTGTTACTTTGGTTCGGCGAAAGTTATAGGTGATGGTGTGTGCTGTTCTCTTGAGTGATGAGTAAGTGATGTCATTGTGTGGGTGTTAGAGCGTGGTGTATAATGTGAATAACAAATGATGATGTGATGAGTGTGGGGAATGTGGCGTACCAATGTTGAATACAAGGGTGTGTGGGATGGTGTTGACGGGCTGAAGTGGGAAGGCGAAACTCATTTAGCCATCCTGGCCCCCCTAGGCAAATTTTTAGTATAGTAATCGCTGGAGTTGTTGCAGCGTAGCTACCACGTTACTGAGTCCGGTTGGACGGCGGGTTTGTGGCCTAGTACAGTGCCGCCTTGTTGCCTTGTGGTGGTGTCGCGGAAGCGATTCGCACTGAGGGGTTATTGGCCTTCGCGGTTGCTTTCATTTGGAACGTCTTATACCCCTGCGGTTGCGTGGGGCAGAGTGTCGCCCGGTCTCGGGGCTGGTGATGCGGTGTAGCATAGTATGGCGCGGAAGCATACACATTTGACACACATAGCCGGACGTACACTCCTGTGTTGTGTGAGTAGGCGACAGGAAATTCAGGCAATGGCCATGGGCCCGGACAACCTGCTGGCGTTGCTGAGGAGGCATCCCTTTAAAGATGCCGCAGTGTGGCAACCCGTGAGAATGATAACACAGAGGACATCGGATGCGAGGTGGCGCATTCGGTTGCGACGTCGGAGTTGCTCGGGATGCACTGCGTGCAGCGGTTGACGGCATTGTTGCCGTGATGGTTCGCGGCGCTTGTGTTGGGACAGCCCCAGCGCGTGGAACGTAGACAGCCGAACGGACGGTTAATATTGATGCTGTTGCCGCATCGATATCCATATTTATCTATAGAAGAGCTTATTGTAATTATATATTTGTGAACTAATGTTGCCACGTGGTGTGGCATGAGTGGGTTGTCATGTGGATCGACCCTTTATGTTATTTTGTTGGCTTTAGTAAATTATTATTTGTACTATATTTTGCGGTTTTTTCTCGGTTTAGTGTTAACGGTTCATATATCGGGTTTTTCGGTAGTTGGCAAAAAGCACAGTTTAACGATCGGCCTGGTTAGTGTTCCAGTTTGCCTGCGGAGATCGACTTCGCCAATATGACCGTCAGAGCTCTAGTAAAGCTTCTATAAGCGGCCCAGACGCCATTCGGCAGGGGGGAGACAATCGTCATTGATCAAGGCACAATCTCCAACCTGAGGCGCTTATTCTGGTGTTTTCCACCGGTACCTTCTGTGGAGGTCCTTTAAATAATCTTCTTTTCATCGGCGACTGAATTCATGCTGGAAAATTTAAATTCTTTCCCATCTATTTAATAAGGAGAGCGTCTCCACGCCTGGCTCAGGTGTGGCCAGAATGGGCGCTCCTTTAAGAAAATGGCCGGGAGTTAGGGCAGTGAAGTCTGAGGGATCTTGCGAGAGAGCTGCGAGAGGCCTTGAGCTGAGAACGGCTTCAATTCTTGTTAAAAATATCGTGAATTCTTCATAATTGAATTTATAGTTGCCAGCTAGCTTCTTGAAACGAGTTTTGAAGCTTTTTACAGCTGATTCCCATACAAATTGCCAATTGATACCTTGAGGGGCGTACTTTTGGACAATGTCAGGTGAGACTTGTTTCATGAAATCTACAAACTGTTTTTTGTAGCTCGTTGTGCTTCGATAAATGTTTTGCCATTATCGCTCATTATTTTTGATGGAAAGCCACGTCGTCCGACGAAGCGAGCAAACGCCGCGAGAAAAGCCTCTGTCGTCAGATTAGTACACAGCTCAGGGCGTACTGCTTTTGTCGTGAAACAGACAGCTACGTAGCCCTTCATTAGGGTGGGAGATCTTAGCATGGACGCCTTTATCTGAAAAGGCCCAGCAAAATCGACACCTGCGGTGAAGGGCAGAGCGAAATTGTAGCGTTCAGGTGGAAGTGCTGCCATAATCTGCGTTCGCATTTTCTGCTTATGCATAGTGCAGATCTGGCACATGAAAATGCACTTTTTTATTTGGGGCTTAAGGCGGGGTATATACAACTCTTGGCGAACCATATGTTGCATGAGGCGATGTTCGGCGTGGAGCAGTAGTATGTGGACATAGGCGATGAATAAGGTGGAAAATGGATAATTATAGGGTGGCGTTCATTATATGATAGGCTTGAATTAGCAAGCCGACCGTTCGCACGAAGCAGACCTTTCGTGTCTAGAAATAGGTTTAGAACTAAGAGGGAGCTCTTTTTATCAATCGGCTTCAGTTTTCTTAATAATGATATGTCGCGGCTGAAGTAGCGCATTTGGGTTGATGCGATAAGGGCGATTGGGGATAGGTTGCTCCTTTTAATTTATGCTTGAGTCGCTCTACGAATCTTAGCATATAGGCGACTACTCTGAGTGCTCGGGGGAACGATGAGAAACATTCAAGGATGTCAGTATAATACAGGGTTGTATGATAAGTGTCAATTTTTCGACTTTCTGGGGCAATTATCTTGCGCATGGGCGATTATGGCCAAGAATCAGGAGATTCTGTTAACCATTGGAGGTGGCGAGATGTAAAGGTTTACATCCTCTTGTACCTAGATCAGCCGGATTGTCAGCACTGGCTAAGTGTCGCCAAGTGGCTGATCGCTGAGACGCTCTGCTAGAAAAATATGTTTTCCACGCATATGGTGATTTTTCCAACCAGGCTAGAACTATTTCGGCTGGTAGCAGAGCGCCACAAAGTTCAAGTCGTGGTAGACTTATCGTTTTTGGAGGTGCGACTTTTGCTTTTGCCGCCAGTAGGTGGCTTGTGGTTTCAATTTATGTGTGCGCACATAAATAGTGGCACAATATGCCTTTTCAGAGGCGTCGCAGAAGCCGTGTAGATCCACTTTGTATTCGGAGGAATAGTGTACCCACCGTGGAATTTGTATCTGCGAAATATTTTTTAGGTTATTAGCAAACTGGGACAATTTTTCTAAGCGAAGAGGCTTCACTTGTTCGTCCCAGTTTGTTCCGTCTAGCCATAAATCTTCCATTGGATGCCTAGTGTTTTTGTTGTACTTTCCTTTTCAAATATAAGGAAATTAGTATCCAACAAATGGTCTTTAGGAATATTTTTTAAAATATTTGGGTGATTGGTTGTAATCGTTTTTAAAGGAAACCCTGCGGTATTGAGGGCATTTATTACCTGTGATAAGGTCTCGTATGCTTGTGGAAGACTGTGGCTTCCAGAAAGGATATCGTCTAAATACGTTTGCGTTTTTAAGACTTGTGTTGCCAGTGGAATTTCTGGCTGTGTGTCTTCTGCCAGTTCGTGGAGTGTACGAATGGCTAGATATGGGTTTACAGTTTACGCCAAAGGTAACTGTTTTCAATTTAAAGTCGCGTAGTGGACTATTGGCAGATTTTCGGAAAATAATTCGCTGAAAATCTTGATCGTCTTTATGTGCGACTATTTGTCCATACATTTTTTCGACATCCCCGTTGAATACGTATTTGTATATACGCCAATTTAATATGAGGAGCATTAAATCTGGTTGGAGTGTGGGACTTAGGGAATTCCCCGAGCTAGTGCTTCTTGAGGCATTGAAGACAACTCTAACTTTTGTTGTTTTTTATCAGGCTTTACTACCGCATGATGTGGCAAGTAGAATGAGTAATATTTGCCTTTTATGATTCTTTCACATGGGCTTACTTCCCCCATGTGAACTAAGTGAAGGTATTCTTCTAAGACAACATCATAATCTTTTTCAGCTCACCTTTTCTAAGTAGGTTTTTTTCCATACTTAGAAACTGTTGTATTGCAGAGGTGCGAGAGTGACTTAAGGCGAGTGTGTCTGGAAATTGTTGGTTTAGTAGTAGTCGTACGACATACCGACCATTAGCTGATCGAGTAGTTGTGGCTTTATAAAAGTCTTCACAATACTGATCTTCTGGAGTTGTAATCGAAATGGGGGGGAGCTCTTCAAACTCCCAAAATTCACTTAATTGTCAATTAAGATATTCGTTGGATATTTCTTCAGCTTTAGTTGTCATGGTAGAAACTGTTTCGGTAACTAGTCCACTTAGTATCCAACCGAAGATAGTGTTTTGAGCTAGAAGGGTGCTTGAAATTTTTTCAACACCTTCTAGTATAATTTGCGATATAAAGTCGCTTCCTATTAGGATGTCTATTTGAGCTGGGGTGTTGCAGTTGGGATCTGCTAGAGAGAGGTATGAAACCTTATCCCAATGCTTGCTATTTATTTGATAGCTTGGAAGTATGTTTGTTAGTTGCGGTAAGACTATAGCTTCTGCTTGAAGAAGGTCATCGCTATTTTTATAACGTAGAGGTTATCCCTCGTCGATTCGACGACGGCATTACTCAAAGTCCTTAATATATTATCCTACCTATCAAAACCTACTGAAATCAGACAGTTATCAAACAGTTTTTCCTAAATCTTTTATTAAATAAATAAAATTTTCACAGCTCTGATTTATTCGGCTTTTGGACAAAATACAAACTAAGAAACTTAAAAAAACTTAACAATTTAATAACATATTTTCACTGAATGGAACTTTTTCATAAAGATAATACTATTAACTGAAAACATAAAATACTTTACGGAATGAAAGTTCTCATTTTGTACAAGAGGCACAAAGTTCTATTTTATGCTCCCCACAAAGACCTTTTTTACATTTTGCACAAAATGATTTCGTCATCCGTCTTTCTCTTTTTTGTTACATTTTTTGGGCGGTTAGTATCTGTGGCATTTTCATCAAAAGAAACACAACTTTCAATATTTGATTACAACGACGTAGACAATGCTGGTACTTCAAGTCTCTTTGTCAAATTACTTTTAATAAGGGCAGAATGCAATTTTTTCATAAAAGCAGAACGACTGAGAGGTATTTTATTTGTTTGAAATACGTTGTGTGAATAAATAATGTAGCTGTTAATAAAAGCCATGTTCAATATACCAAAAAATTTACACATTGGCCATCGGTTGGTTTTGCGTGAACAGCTCATGACACTACACATTTGGTCAAAGGTGTCAACGCCTCCTTTCGTTTTGTTGTAAAATTCGATCATGTAGGGTTTATTTGATTTGGGGTTTACTGCTCCTTCCTCATTACAGGATGATAATAAATATATTACCTTACTCGGCTTCGGCTTATATGATAGAAGCGTCAGCTCATTATCATAGCAAAACATTGACGTATTACACTTACGACCTTTTACATTTTTCATTTCACTCGGAATTTCTCGCTTATTAGAACGTAGAGTTCCAACCATTGTCAGCTTATATGGTTCGCATAACAGTGATTTAGCAAGAGGAATCGAACTAAACCAGTTGTCCATTGTAACGTTTCTATTTGAACCATGTACAGTTTTAGTCAACTCTTTTACGTAGTACTCACCAAGTGGAAAGGTGGTTTTGTTTGATCCTTTACCCAAATACGGCATAGCATCAACCATGTACTTTGTACCGCTATCACATATCATGACCATTTTGAGTCCATATTTTGCTGGCTTGTTTGGAATGTACATCCGGAAGCTACATTTTCCCCTGAACGCCAGTAGTTGCTCGTCGATCGTAAGGTATTCTCCAGGCGTATAATTTTCCCGGCACTTTTGAATGAACATCTCCCAAATTTTTCTAATGGGGGCAAATTTGTCTTCAACTATTTGAAGGCGTGCAGATTTATCGTCGAATCGAAGACACGACATAAGAAATTTGAACCTTGCTTTTGTCATTATCGAAATATATGTTATTCCACCATAAGATCTGTCAAACAATTCATCTGCAGACAGGTGCTGATCTTTCTTGACTGCTGTTAGTACCAAGAGTCCAATTAAGGCAGAAATTTCATTTGAAGAAGTTACTTTTCTTTGAGCTTCATTTGTAGTTGCAAGTAAGATGGACTGCCGATTAGCAATTTCAAGGTTTGTCCATTGAACAATTTCTTCCACGATCTCTGGTGTAATGAACATTTGGAAGCATTTCAGTGGGTCTGTTATATTTTTGCAGTGGCGTGTTGGTCCTCGAGCTTTATGTACAACATTTAGACCATAACGATAAGATTTTCCCTTTTTTGTTGACCACTTATGTTTATTTTTCCCCCGTAAAATAGATTTATCAAAATTAATTATATTTGACTTGGCTCTCAATAAATGTAAAGGTATGTTATCTTCATCTAGGTCAGTTGATTCTTCTGAAGAACTTGCATCCCCTAAGCTTTCGTTTTCTTCGATTTCTGCATCAGATTCTAGTTCGCTGTTGTCTAACTCATCGTCAGTTCTTTCTTCTGAAGAACTTGCATGCCATAACTCATCGTCTAATCCATTCTCGTCGTCGCTCATTGCAAGAAATTTTTCAAGTTCTTCGTCAGTATAAATTTTGCTGCCACTCATCTTGTATTACAACTGCACAAACCAAACAGATAAAAAAACAAGAAAAATAACTTCGGAACGAAAAACTCACACAAAGTTCATCGTTCGTCTTTTCGACTACGCTTGTTTATAAAATAGATACTTACACAGATCGCACGAAGCCAACCAACTGCAAACATGAACAGCTCAACAGCGACTAACGCTGTAAAAAAAAGAGGCACTGTACAAACAATGGAACAGTGCGATAACGGTAAAATAAACACTCGCGTCGCCGAAACGACGAGGCATGACTTTCCAGGGTTAAAAATGCACTACTTTGAGGTGTGTTGGGAGACATGTTGTAATGTAACATGGAATGATGTCTTTTATGACAATATACGCAGTTGAATTTGCTTTCGCAATTAGTAAGGTTGTGTGCGTGGGACAAGCAACAGAGTCTTTTTGACCTGACAAAGTTGTTCCTATTGTTTATATTTAATTTTTTAAACTTCTCACAAGCTTTGAGTTTATGCCCTCCTGTACATGGTGCACATGACGTATGTTTATTCTGTTCAGATGTGAACGATTGTGCTTTGAAAAAGCTTCTATTTAAATTGTTGTTGTTATTGACTTGGGGTCTATTGAAGCTTCTGTTTAGGTCGTGTTGAACGTTTTTAGTTCCGACTGATTTTTTTTACCCCTTTCCGCAATTTCGTATTGGGTAGTTAAGAAATCTTTCATTTGCTGCCACTTTGGGCAGTCTCTTCTTGATGAGAGAAGTGTCTCTGTTAAATTTTGTTATATTAAATTTATGTGTTTATTCTTTGATGGTTGAAACAAGAGTGAGAAAAATGTGTATGTACAACAAAGTTCAGTTACAATACGATTTCATTTCAAATACATCAGGGTTGCATGTATATGTACGTTGTTATATGCAGGACTGCATTTCAATACGCCTTCTCAACGTTCATATTCATGCATATTACAAAAACAATACAATACATTTAATTAATTTAAACCTAGCATCTTTGTTAACTTCTCGTGACTAGGCTTTGCTAAGTTTTTCGTCAAAATATCAGCTATCATGTTACTGCTACAACAATATTTGAGATCGATGCCGCCTCCTCGATAAATATCCCTTATGTAATGATATTTTATGTCGATGTGTTTGGTTCTTGCGTGATACACCGGATTCTTCACAAGATTCATGGCACTGAGGTTATCTCCATTTACCATGATCGTCTTAGGACATTCGATTCTCATTTCTTCCAAAAGTGTTCGTAAAAATACTGCTTCTTTCACGGCTGACGTAAGTGCCATATATTCGGCCTCGGTGCTGCTGAGAGCCACTGTTGATTGTTTCTTTGATTCATACGAAAAAACACCTCCAGCAAGTATGAATGCATACCCCGTATATGACTTTCGCTCGCTGCTATCGCCGCCCCAATCTGCATCGACAAAGCATTCGATTTCTTTGCCAGTGCTATAATACCGTAATCGCATGTCTTGAGTATTACATAGGTAACGCAATATCCTCATAGCTGCAGCCATATGCTCTGAATGTGTATCGTTGTTTCGTTGTGCAAGTTTACACACTGAGTGCAAAATATCTGGCCGCGTACATACTGCTAGGTACATCAATGAACCTATTAATGATTGGTACTGCATCTGATTGGCCTTCTTACATTTACTATTATTACAATTTACTTGATGTCCCGTATCTAGTGGAGTAGCGATTGGTCGACAGTTTTCCATATTATATTCGCTTAACATCTTTTGTATATACGATTTTTGCCCAACGCATATGGACCCAGTTTCACCATCGCGATCGATTTCCATGCTCAAAAAATATTGTACTGGTCCTTTGTCAACTATCTTAACTTCTTTTGAAATGTCATTCTTTATTTGTTGCATTTGTTTGTGATCGGAACACGCTATAAGCAGATCATCGACATATACTGCTATAATATTGATGTGGCCATTATAGTGCTTTACATATACACACGGCTCGCTTTTACATGGTTGGAATCCAATACCTTTTAATATGCCGTCCAACTTGATGTTCCATTGCCGCCCAGACTGCTTAAGTCCATACAATGCCTTTTTCAACTTCAGACAATGATTTGGATATCGTTTATCTACAAACCTAGCTGGTTGGCTGATATAAATTTCATCACACAACTCGCTGTTCAAATATGCTGTTGAAACGTCTATTTGGTGGAGATATAAACCATACTCCGCTGCAATTGCAAAAATCATTCTTATTGTGCTATACCGCACCACCGGTGAAAATGTATCTTTATAATTTACACCGTAAGTTTGCGAACAGCCCTTAGCAACTAATCTTGCTTTAAAACGTTCAACTTTACCGTTTTTGTCTTTCTTTACAGCAAAAACCCACTTACTGCGCACGGCTTTCTGCCCTTTTGGCAATTCCGAAAGTTGCCATGTATCGTTGTCTAATAACGATTGGTATTCATCTTCCATAGCTGCATGCCACTCATTAGCGTATTGGCTTGTCAACGCTTGTTCTACCGTTTCTGGTACTTCTATTTCGTCATATTGCATCATATTTAAATAGTTGTATTGCTTCGTTGGTCTGCCTGGCCCTCCACTTCGAACAATTTTCGGTCTACCAGGTCCTCTCTGCTTTTGTAGTACTGGAACTTCTTCCTCTTCAGCGGATTGGAACTCATCATCGCTGTTAACTAGTGCTGATTGTAGTACTTCGCTTTCGCCTGAATTACTATTTAAATTTGCAACATCACTATTGCCGCTTTCCTGTATATGTGTGTATTCATGTACACCTACCGCCGTTTGTATATTCGTTTGTTGGTTGCACCAAATTGACTCAACGAAATATACATCTCTGCTAACTATCAATCGTCTCGTCTCACGATCGTATAACCTGTACGCTTTCGATACATCCGAGTATCCCACCAATATGTACTCCTTGCCTTTTGGTTTGAACTTATTGCTTTGTCTCTTATCTAAAGCAATTGCCACACAACCAAACACACGCAAATGTCCTACCATTGGTTTAAAACCATGCCATGCTTCATATGGCGTCATCGAGTCTAATGCTCTTGTTGGCGCACGGTTTCGTAGATATGCTGCTGTGTAAACAGCCTCTGCCCAAAGGGTTTCGTTTACACCCGAACTGACTAACATACACCTCGCCATTTCAACAAGCGTTCGATTGAACCTTTCCGCAACGCCGTTCTGCTGAGGTGTGTATGGTACAGTAAGTTGTCGTACTATACCATTTTCTTTTAAAAAATTATCAAACGCATTATTCACGAACTCTGTACCATTATCGCTACGTAGTACTTTGAGTTTTTTGCCACTTTGGCACTCTGCCATCTTCTTAAATTCTTTAAATTTATTGAAGACTTCATCTTTACTCTTCAAAAAATAAACAAAAACGTGTCTCGTTTTGTCATCAATAAACGTTAGAAAGTATCTTGCGCCACCAAGTGATGGAATTCTCATTGGGCCACAGACATCACTGTGAACTACCCCTAATATTTCCGCTGACCGCCTTTCTGTACTGCTATAGGGTTTCTGCGTACATTTGCTGGTCATGCACACAGCACAACAAATGTCTTGTGGTACTTTAACCTTCATTCCGCGAACCATTTGCTTCTCATTCAACAATCGTAGGCTGGCAAAATTAATATGCCCATAGCGCGAATGCCACTTCACAGCATCATCAATTGATTTCCTTGCAAAAAACAATGTGTTTTTATTTGGCTCTAAAATAAACAAATCACTGACCTTATTTGTACGTAAAACTATTCCTCCGTGCTGATTCTTGATTGTTGCCGTTTGCTTGTTGAATTCTACAATGTATCCATTGTTGACTGCCTTTGCAACCGCAACGAAGTTGCATTGCAACCCTGATACATACAATACATCAACAAGTGTAACGTCACACATGTTCGACTTCAAACGCACAACTCCTCTGCTAGTAGCTGAAATTTTGTTGCACCTGCTAGTATGATCGCTTCTTCATATTCTTCGAACTCAACAAACATATTTCGATCGCAGCATAAATGTGATGAGGCGCCGCTGTCGACGCACCAAACGCCGGCATGTAACTGTTTCAACCCGACTGCCGCAAACAATCCGTTATTGTTGTCTTCTGATTGTTGCCTTGTTGTTGTTTTTCTCTGCACTGCGCAGCGAAATGCCCCTTTTTGCCGCAACTGTAGCAATTGAAATTTTTCCGCTTGCTCTTCTGACCGCTGTCAGCTGTATTTTGCATGTTTGTGTGTACAGTTTTGCCATTCTTTTTAACGCATGTACTTTCGCGCACCATAAACGCTTGCACATTACCTTCGGTCTGTTCCGAACTGGTACACTTTCGACGTTCACCCTCTTCGATCAACTTTATCTTTACAGCACTAAGCTTTGGTAGCTCATCTCGAGATTCTAATGCCACAACCAAATTCTCGAATGATTTTGGCAGGCTGGCGAGTAACATTATTACACAGAACTCATCTTGTAAACTTACTCCAATCTCTTCAAGCTTTTCAGCAACTGACGTGAAATCGCAAACATATTTCTGTACACATTCGCCGTCGCTCATACGCATACCAAGAAGACGCTTAAACAATGTCACCTTACGCACCGGTCCCTTTGGCCTGCAATCGCCTTCTCATCCTTGGCCTTCCAGATAACAACCGCTTTGTCATCCACAGCTCCTTCTGGACACGTTACTTCTCCTGACGTTACTACCCACAACTCTTGGTGCACAAGTACACTTTTCACTTGTATGCTCCATGAGTCATAATTAGACTCATCTAATTTTTCGATATTAAATAGAGACGAACTCATATTTTATATTCACTTAATCACTTGAACCGCAGGAATTTGGACCTGGGCCCATAACCTGTTAAATTTTGTTATATTAAATTTATGTGTTTATTCTTTGATGGTTGAAACAAGAGTGAGAAAAATGTGTATGTACAACAAAGTTCAGTTACAATACGATTTCATTTCAAATACATCAGGGTTGCATGTATATGTACGTTGTTATATGCAGGACTGCATTTCAACAGTCTCCCATGAAAGTAATAATTTTTCTGGTAATGCTGCGGTGCATATGTTTACCAGAATAGGGTCCCAGTTTTCTGTGGGAACATTTTGTGTCAATAGAACCGACAAACAATTTGAAACAGTGGATCCTAGTTTTATAAATTCTTCACTTGTTTCTTTTTGAATTTTCGGCAAGTTCATGAGTATCGTTACTTGCATGTCGACCAATTTTCTTTTGTTTTCATATCTTGCTTTCAGAGCTTCCCAAACCAAATTGAAATTGTCGTCACTTAAGCGAACTGTTTTACTTTACGCCTGCTTGACCTTTTGTTTCGTATCGGAGATGATACAATTTTTGCGCTTGCCATAATTTTGGATGGTTTATGTACACGGCAGTAAACATGTCCCGGAAGGACGGCCATTGTTCATAACCTCCATGAAATATTTGTGTATCTCAGGCTGGCACTTTGAGGTGAATGCTAGAACTTGCTTCTTGGGCTTGTATTTGTGGCAGCTCTACTCTCGAATGGGTAATAGGTGCGATTGATTTAATGAGTTTTAGTTGATCTGCGATCATATTGTTGTGTCTTCATACTGGTCTAAGCAGTTTTCAAATTTGGCGTAAGCAGAAGATTTGAAGTTTTCTGGTAGACCTGAATCTTCAGTATCTACAATTGCGTCATATGCAGCTTGGAGACGTGTCCAAAAATTTTCAATTGTTTGACTTTGTATTTCTAGCGCCGATTCAGAATTGTCTTGAATCGGCGAAGAAGCAAATTGAGTGCAGTATTTTACTGGACAGTCATTCTCAGATATGAATTTAGAGTATGATATGTCTTTCCCCCTCTTTTGTTTTGTAGCACGTTGCTTAGAGTGTGTAGCTTCTGCAGGTGTACATGGGCTCTTATCGTCAGAAGTCATTTTGGGAATTTTCAAGAATTGAGATGTTTTAGATTCTTTTGAATCTATATTCATTTAGAGAATGTAAATTTGTAAAATATTTGTATATATTTTCTTTCTCTGTATACTAAGAGCTTTATCAACCGAAAACTCTTTTAGGTAAATAAGAGTTTTTTATTTCCGATAAAATTAATGAAATCCGCGTTTATAGTTCTTATTACTCGCCGTTGTATTTACTTGCGATGGCGTTTATGTTAATTAACATTATAATATTATTATAATAATTTTTTTTTTTGTTTTTAATGTAATTTTTTTTTGTTTGATACTCTGAAAAATAGGTTCCTAGACAATTCTAAGAATACCTCTCCAAAAATCTATTCATAATAATTTTTTTTTATTGAGTTATAAAATTAATAAGAAATAAAAATTTTTTCCAAAAATAGTCAAATTTCAACCGTTAATATCTTTTAAACGGTTGGGTTTATGAAAAAATCATAAGGGACCATATTTTAGAGCATTCAATTTCCTACAAAACCTAATTAACAAGATATTTTTTCAAGTAGTTGGAAGCGAGATATAAATTTTTCTATCTGATAATAAGAAAAAATAGAAAAACGTTAGGCGGAGGACCTTCCCGTTACAATTAAAAACTCATATTTGGAGAGGCTTTCTTAGAGGTGTCTAGGAACCTATTTTTGCGAGTACTAATTGAAAAAAAAAATAAATTTTTTTTTTTGAATCACCCTAATATACATATGTATGTTTATACTCTCTCTCTCTCTCTTTGATGTTTGCTTAAGAATTTTTATTGCGCCTATTGCTTCCTTTGAGCAATCCAGATTACTGCTTTTAGAAGCTGAAGGAGTATTGCCGGAAAATTTACAAATAAATACTTGAATACTTCGGTAATATTATCTTTTTGGTGAGTGGTTGCATAACCGAAGGTAAGTATACGTGGGCGGTATAATACCAATTTTTTTTTTTGTTTTTTACTATCGGTTTTTTAATTTATACCGTATATAGAAGTATTTGATATCCGTTTAAATAAATGTTGCTTAAACGGTTTTGTATGCAACCGTAGTTACTAGCATACATATGTACATACATATATACATAAAAGATAAACCAAAAAATGGAAACGATACAACTCACTTTGATGTCCCTTAGGGGTTTTTGGGTTGTACCGATCAGAAGTGAGTATTTGTCCAATTCCTCCTCTTCGCTGGATGCCAGCTGGTTATTCCACATTCTATTATCTGCTTTTCTTCGTTTTTGTTTTTGATTCTTGCTACAATTCGCGCCCATATAATTTGTTGTAAGTGTGTTTGTTTCGTAGTTAGTTTTAGTTATTTTAATTTAGTACGCGCCCGTTTGGTTTCTTTTTGGTTTTTTTTGTTTTTCCTTTTATGAGATGAGATATATTCTCTAATTAATTCTCACTTTGTACTGCTGTTCACACTTCTTTTTCTTTTTTTTGTTTTTGTTTCTAATTGTTGTATTTTGTATACGTATATATTAATTTTCCTTCATTTGCCTACTTGTTTGTATTTGAGTATATAAATTCACAGCCCACAGCACTGAATGTATTTTTTATTTCCACAACACTTGATTTTATGTTTTTAGAATTAATTATTATTTTTTTTGTTTAAGTTTTCAGTCACTTTTCCATGTATATATATATATATTTTTTTTTTAGTTTCCGTAGTACCTTTCTTTTAGGCTCGAAGGACCATGTATTGGTGTATGTACCACCTTTTTTATTTTATATGCCACCTTTTCCGCACTCACCGTATAGGTATCCAATTTGAATATAAAAAAGACCCGTCTACACTCTAATTGTTGATTTAACTTTCTAATTTATTATTTATTTACTTATAAAAATGTTTCAATTCTTAACAAAATGTTCGCAAAAAAAAGGGAAAACTTTCGCCTCCCAAAAGGGTACAAAATATTTTAGTTTAAAGATAATTTAAAGGTAAACGTTCGCCAAAGGAATCGTGTGGATCGGACCGATATCGTAGCGCCAGAGTGATTTTTGATCATGTTGTCTGTCCTTTTGTTACTTTGGTTCGGCGAAAGTTATAGGTGATGGTGTGTGCTGTTCTCTTGAGTGATGAGTAAGTGATGTCATTGTGTGGGTGTGAGAGCGTGGTGTATAATGTGAATAACAAATGATGATGTGATAAGTGTGGGGAATGTGGCGTACCAATGTTGCATACAAGGATGTGTGGGATGGTGTTGACGGTCAGAAGTGGGAAGGCTGATACTCATTTAGCCAATAGGTATATATCAGAGAACTGCAACGAGTAATAAATTTTTGTGTAAATTATTGCCGGTTACATTAAAACGACAAAAAAAATATTTTTTTGGTCAAAATGACCTTTATTAACAAACGTTCTGCTAAAACTAATTACAAATTTTCTTTATCCCTTATTTATAACTTAAAAATTACTTATGCTAGCACTATTAACTTATTTACTTGTGTCGCGTTGTTCCGCGAATGCCGGATGTTGATTTGCAATTGTTGCAATGCTTGCATTATTGTTGGTCAACCTGGCTGTAGTTTGACTGCGCGTGCCGGATGTTATTTGGTTAATTGCTTATCCAGCATTATTCTGCTTATGGCAGTTAACTTTAGTGTTGCTAACTCCTCCGCCGTCAAAAACGAACGTCCTCGTTTGTTCAAACTATTAGGGTTATTGGCACTTGTGACGTGGGAGTTTCCGATGTGTCTTCTTTGTTATTGGCCACATTCACGTTTACATTGTAGCTCGATGGTTCTATTAGTTTTGTCTTGCAATTCTTCCTTATGATTGGTGCAGTGCCTATTGTTGCTAGACTGATCAGGCAAATAACTACTAATGAAAAATTTGTTATTAGAGCTGCTGTGTGGGTTGTCTGCAGTGTTTGTAAATGATTGGTGTTATTTATGTGGAGTTCCTTCATCATCTCAAGGCTGAGAATTTCTTCCTCTTTGTTCGAAGGGATATTTGACTGTAGGATTGCGGGTAATGGTTTGCTAGTTAGTATTTCATTAAAGGAGTGTTTTTGGTTGTCGATTAAAACTGTGGAATTGCGATATTGAACGGCGTATGATCCCACAAGATTTATTTTCTGATTATTAATTTGAATTGTGCCATTATACTGGTTTAATAATATGATGCCAGGGAAGATGTTTTCTATCGATGGTATGTGCTGGTTATTTATTTGAGTGCATTCTGCTGGTTCGCTTCTGAGTAGTTGCGGGACACAAGTAGTGTTACTAATATCTATCATATTCTTATAGTTACAAATTCTTATGTGATTATTCTCATTACATTTTGTTTTTATTCCAAATACCTTATGTTTACTACTTGTTACGATATCCTCATAGGGAATTTTATTAATATATTTATTTTTCTTTATGGGTTTGATAACAATTGAATCGCAAATTTCTTCGTTTATTAATGGTATTCCTATCATATCTATAAAATAACATTGTTTCATTTGAGGCTACTTTTATATTTGCAAATTCTAGCGATTCTTCTACATTATTTAATGTGAAGTTATTTTTTATAAAAATGGATTTTGCTAATGCTAGTTCTTCATTTGATAAAATATACGAATTGACGATTCCGGCTTTGGCCCAATGAATCGCATAATCAATATTAACAATTTCTTCTTTTACAATCTTTAATTTATATTTTAACTCTATGGCAAAATTGCGTTGTACATCTTCATTAGATTGTACCGTTTTTAAAATCTTATTTGATACTCTCGTAATATTATTTATCCTATCAAAAATTATTTTATTTATTACTACTTGATTATTATTATTGTTTATTATATTATTTATTTGGTTATCTAAAATTACTAAGTCGTCATGATCGGGATTTCCCGCGATCCATTTCCAGACTTTTCCTATTGTATCTATGGATTTTTTAAATCTTTTGGGTCGTAGTCTATTTAGGTAAGTTTGGGTAAGGGTTGATTCATTTATCAAGATGGGTAGAAAGGGATTTTCTGGTGTTATCTTGGTTTTAATAGTGTTGTCCATTTCGTCAAGTGTCATTTGAAATGCGTCTAGGTCTACTTTATGTATTATTCGGTAGGTTCCTGTTTGTATTCTTGTCAATCCTGTATCAAATGTTGCTAATTGTGAATTTGTGTAGTCTATTATTTTAAAATCTGCGTACACTAGGTGCACAAAAAACCTGCAAAGTAAAAGAAAAAAAAATTTACTATTGTCTGATGTTGCTTTTATGTACCGTCCGTCCTTTTTCAGTGATTACTACACTGGATTTGTCTTCCTTAACGGTTTCCTTTCTATATTTTGCTGTAAGTTTTGACCCTATTCGTTTGTTTATTCTGACATAAATTACATATCCAGGAGTATATATTTTCATAGGTTTCCGTGTTTTATTATGGTTTTCTAAATCTTTTGCTTGTCTTCTCCGAAGGGTTTCTATATTCTCCTGTCGTGCATTTTCATACTGCTCTGGGTCTACGGTAACACGTCTGCCAAAAAATGTCTCTATAGGTCGTTTCCCTGTTGCGGAATGTATGGTGTAGTTATATTCGTATGTACATCGGTCTAAGAGTTCTTGGAATGAGCGGTGTGTGCGTTCCGTTTGAAGGCAGCGCACAATTTCAGACAGGGTAGAGTGAAATCTTTCTACTTGTCCGTTAACTGTGCTTGTGTATTTGGGAGTTTTAAACATTTTAATACCGAGTTGGTCTTTGACCATAAATTGTATGGAGGCTGAATTTAAAGATTTCTCGTTGTCGATAACTATTGTTTTGGGTATACCGAAAGCGAAAAGTATTTGTCGTAAAGGTTCTCTGATATCTTCTATTGATTTTGACTCTATTATTTTGACTTGAGCATATTTGGAGAATTTATCTACTGCTGTTAGAACTAATTTTTTTTCCGTACTGTAAATATCTATATGCACAATTTCTCCAGGGTATTAAGGTATTGGGGTTTCTAATAGTTGTGGTTTATTAGGGTTGCGATCATACTTGTTTTCCTTGCAAACTCTACACTGTTTAAATATATTTTCTATTTTTGCTTTCATCTTTGGAAAGTTACATCTTTGTATTAGTTGTTTTTTATTTTCGTCTCTGTTCCTATGAGCTCGCTTGTGTTCGTTTAATATTTCCTCGTTTTGTGAATCCTCGCTTGTTATGTCCTTTACTTCTGTTTGGGTGTAACGAACTTTATAATTACTAAAGTGAAGTGGGTAAATTTCCTGAATTTTCCCTATTATTTCTTCAGAGGTAAATATACCATTTATCACTGAGGGGTTAAGGTATCGTTTCAATGGTGAAGTTAAATTCTCTGTTGAAAAGTTGGGTTTGGTTATTATATGTCTATGGTAGGTCGGGAATGGTATTTTAAACTGATAGCTGTCTTCGTCTGCTAACGAGATCCAAATTTGGTTTTTGAATGCATTTATGGGTCCTTCTATTGCTGGAATTAGATTGTGTGATGAGCTTTCGTCGGAATGTGTAGCAACTGATAGGGAGTTTACTTCAAAAGGCCTGGATAATGTATCTGCAACTACATTGGCTTTCCCAGGTTTGTATTTTAATTCATAGTTGTATTCTTCGAGTATGGCTTTCCATCGCTTTAGTTTGGAGTTATTATTTTTGTTACTGAGAGCGTATGTAAGTGGTTGGTGGTCTGTATGTATTACGACTTTCGCTGTACCGTATAGATAGTTTCTAAATGAGTTCAGTGCCCATATAATGGCAAGCATTTCTTTTTCGTTGACTGCGTAATTTTCTTCGGCTTTGTTCAATGTTCTTGATATAAAGTTTATTGGTTTGCCATTTTGCTCTAAAACGGCGCCTATGGCATACTTTAAGGCGTCAGTAGTTAGGTCAAATTCTTTCTTGTAATCAGGATATTGTAAAATTACGTCTTTAGATTTAGATTTTGTTGAATGCAGATTTAGCTTCCTCGTTTAGATTTATTTGGATTTTTTTCGAGGTTCTTTTCGACATTCTTCCTTCCTCACCCCTAAGAAGGGATGTAAGTGGCTTGGCCAATTTGACGTAATCCTTAATAAATCTTCTATAATATCCGGATAAGCCTAAGAATGATCGTAAGTCCTTGATCGTCTGGGGGTATGGAAAATTTAATATTGATTGTACTTTGGAAGGGTTTGTAGAAATTCCTTTGGAAGATACAACGAATCCTAGGAATTCGACCTGCTTTTTGAAGAATTCGCATTTATCGATTTGAACCTTCATGTTTGCTTTACTGAGGGTATCAAAAATTGTGTCTATGTGTTCGGAGTGTGATTTTTCGTCTTTACTAAATATAATTATATCGTCTATGTATACATAGCATATTTTGCCTATGTATTGTCTTAGTATGTCGTCAAGCGTCCGTTGAAATATGGCCGGGGCATTTTTCAAACCAAACGGAAGTCGGGTGAACTCGTATTTCCCATTGTTCACTGAAAATGCTGTTTTTTCCACGTCAGATTTCTTAAGAGGAATTTGATGGAAACCGCTTTTTAAATCAATCACAGAGAAAATTCGGTTTTCTCCTAGTTGGGATAGAACTTCATTTATTTCAGGTATTGGATACCTATCTGCAACTGTAACTGCGTTTAGCTTCCTGTAATCTATAACTATTCTAAATTTGTTTTTATCAGACGCGTCCTCTTTTTTAGGCACTACCCATACAGGTGAGTTATAGGGTGATCTTAATTTTCGTATGATACCGTCGTCTAATAGTTTATTTACTTGCTTTTCAACTTCCTGTTTAAGGCTAATAGGATAAGGGTAGGACTTGGAGTATATAGGCGTGTCTGAATTTGTTCGAATTCCTGGAACTACTTTTGTTGTGTAGGTTAGTCTTTCGTCCGGTTCCGAAAATAGGTTTCGTTGCTTTTGTACTAGTTTCCTAATTGCATGTTTTTCTATTGTACTCATATGTTCGTCGCGGATATGAATTAAGTTAACGTCCTGTACACTATATTGTTTCAGAGAGATTTTTTTCGTATTTGCTACTACCATGTAATTTTCTTTTGTGTGTATGATTGCTGAAAGTTCCTAAGGTTTCCTAATATGGCATGGAAAGTGGTAAGTGTTGGCAATAAGAAAAATTTTAATTTGCAATTTTCCAAATTGAAAAGATTTAGATACGGTGAGTAATTTTTATTTTGCCGCCTACTGAGTTGGTCAGAAAAGGAGTATTGTTTGCTATTGCTTTTTCTACCAAGCCTGATTGTATGTAATTTTTATTGGATCCAGTGTCTACTAATATTTGCATTATTTCGCCGCTCTTCGTCCTTCATCTGAAATAAGGTAGCGAAGAGCTATTTAGTCTAAAAAATGTACGTCAGTGAGGTCGATGGTTTCTTCAATTGTGTCCTTGTGATTTGGCTCATTGTGTGTTTGCTCATTGTATTCGTATTGGTTATTGTAGTTGTAGTTGTATACGCTTTCGTTGTATTGGTCCTCTGGTGGTTCGTTAGAATTTATATGAAAGTTTCTTTGCATTTTTTGTGGGGGGTTATGTATCATTGAAGCGTTTGATGGTCTTTTACCGAATTCTTGGGGTTTTGGCCGATTTGCGTAATTAACGGCTCTTGTTCTTATACTCTTATCCACGTCCATCGGCTTAGGTGGTTTAGGCGGTCTTGGAGGAGCAATGTTTTGCTGTGGATTATATAGATTCTGCTTTTGTTGCCGATATTGTTGACAAAATTGATTTGGATTCCGATTTGAATGTTGTTGGATGTTAGGGTGATTAAGGTTTAGTTGGTTCCTATGGTAGTTTTGTGGGTTGGAATATGTCAAGGGATTTGGTAGATAAGCTAGTTCAGGATAAAATTTGAATGTAGTTTGAGGGTTTAAAGGTTGATGATATCTGGGTTTGGTGTATTGCTGTCGTGGCTGTTGCTGATTTATGAGTTGTTGACGAGAAGTTGATGGTGTGATAAACGATTGATTATTTGCGTGGTAGGCTCTAAAATTCTGGTTTTCGAGCTTTAGGCATAGGTGTAGGGCTTCAGGTAAGCTCTTTGGTTCTTTAATACCAAGAAGCCTAGGTAGATCGCCAGAAAGTCCTCTTATAAAAGTATCGGTGGCTTTAGCGCGGTAAGTCTCCGTTGGCAAGTGGACTGCTTCTTCTTCCATCTCCATACATGCTATCTTGTTCAGAAGTAAAGATAAGTGTCCATATACCTTTTGGTTAAATTCGTTAATTGTCATTCGTCCTTGTATGAGGCATGTCATTTGGTACTCTAGAGTGCCTATGTCTCGTTTGTCTGCGTAGTGAGTAGTCGGGAGATTGCTGTCCAGTCTAGGGGGGTGTTGTAGGATTCTAAGGCTATATCTGCCTTTCCAACTATCTTACTTCTGATGACATTTAAAATGCCGAAATATTTAGGTGTCCATTTTGAGGGTTCGCAGATTCTTAAAATGCGTTCAACACTTTTTTCCAGGAAGTAAATTCTGAGGCATTTCCTGAAAATTATCTTAGGGATCTCACAACGTCTGGAATCTTATCCATTTCATTCATGTTGTTTTGGAATTGTTCGTCTATTGTTTGGTCCGTAATGACCGGGTTTATTTTATTATTAAGAATATTATGGACTACATTAGGTACACTTGCCTCTATTGCTAAAGTTACCATGCTTTTTATCATGTTCGCCAATTCTGGCGAAATTGTGTTATTAGGGCCTGACGGTGCTGTTGATGCAGCCGGAGGATTAATCCCAAGTACGGGGGGTCTAATTAGATTGTTTGGATTTGCCATTTTTAAATTTTACTATTATCTTTTCTTTTAAAATTTTTATACCACTATTTTAGTTTGAATATTTATATTTTTTGTTATCCCTTCTAGGAAGGGGCTTCTTTACCCTGGAGGGTCCGGTCAACTCCTGAGTTGGCTACGGAATCGCAGAGTTAAGCAATATTATTTTCAGTTTAGTTTATGTTATTGGCTGTACAAGCCGTATTTTATTTTTTGGTTATTAATATTTATACTACACTATAGCTAAAACGATAATTATGTTTGTTTCTTGTTTTATTAATATAAATGCATAAAGTTTTTGATTAATTTAAAAATCCTTCCCTTTTGATTTTCGCAAAATTTACGTTTCTTTTACAATTTTTCTGTAGCTTAATAGTTTATTAAAATTTTCCTTTCACTTAATAATTTATTTAATAACAAATTTTTTCTAAACTTTTTCTTTCACAATTTTTTCTTTCTGTTTTTCCTTATTAATAATTATATTTCTTATGCTACTTACACTATATACAGCTTCATGATGATCCTCGAAACCGAAGAGTGTGTATTTGTCCTGTTCCGTGTTTGTACTGAGGTACACCTTCTCACACTGTTTTTGTTTTGTAGGCTTTTTGCTGCTTTTCCTTGTCGGTGTCGGTGTCGTTGGAGCGTCCAGGAAGGATTTTCCTATCCTTTTCACGCTCTTAATGTGTTGGTTATTTTTTTATCCTTTAATCCGCTCGGCCTGTGAGACCTCTTGTCACCAGTTAAAGGCTAACCTTGTCTTTTTCGCGGCGTTTTTTTCTTTTTTTAACGGCACTTTTAACTTTCGCGAACCGAACAAGCTTTTTCTTTAGCTCGGGCGCCAATTATTGGCGGTTACATTAAAACGACAAAAAAATATTTTTTTGGTCAAAATGACCTTTATTAACAAACGTTCTGCTAAAACTAATTACAAATTTTCTTTATCCCTTATTTATAACTTAAAAATTACTTATGCTAGCACTATTAACTTATTTACTTGTGTCGCGTTGTTCCGCGAATGCCGGATGTTGATTTGCAATTGTTGCAATGCTTGCATTATTGTTGGTCAACCTGGCTGTAGTTTGACTGCGCGTGCCGGATGTTATTTGGTTAATTGCTTATCCAGCATTATTCTGCTTATGGCAGTTAACTTTAGTGTTGCTAACTTGTATACTTAAGTACTGATCCGTTACTCTGTCTGATTCTTTCAGTTCAGTTCATGTACACGAAGCGAACTGTTTGTCTTCAAATCAGCGATAGAGAACAACTTTGTATCACTAGCGATCGGCTTATATCTGATTTGTTTATGAACATTCGTATCAGCAGAAAATACCCAAAGTGATGCAAACTCAAAGTGTAAACACAATGGCTACGACAGACTGCAGCGGCACGACAGTGAACTGAAAACGTCGTTGTTCATCTTACTACATTTTGAGAAGCAACAACAACACAATGGCCGGCATGTACACAAAACAACGCAGTTGTCCATTTTGCATGTACACAATTTCGTTGTGGCCATACTAATACCTCTTTCACTTCAATGAAATTTTAATATTTTGTTCAAAGTGAAATTTTTTATGCAAAAAATAAGTAAATAGGTAAATATTTTTGCTTTAAATTATCACTTGTTATTACAAATGATATAATAGAGCTATAATATAGCTATTTTATGCTTTTATTTGTAAAATAGCATCAAGTTTGTTAGAGCTGTGAATAATTTTACATTTTACATATTAGTGGCATCACCACTCTACCTCCTCTTTCTATCTTCCATTCTACTGTCAACTCTACTGTCGTCCTACTGTCGTTGGCAAAAATAGGAGCAAATTGAAGTTAGCGAGAACGACAACTGTCGGCCTGCAGTCGTGTAGTCGTGCAGCTGTCAAAATAACACTGCCCATAAGAACGTGTGTATTTTAATATTTGACAGATGTAGTTTGCAGTCTATCGTAGCCATTGTGTTTACACTTTCATGCTTCAATGATTGAAATGATCGACAGCGTTCGGTTTGTATAAGTTAACACGAAACATATCCAAAATTATAGCTGACGCTAATATTTGAGTTAACATAAATAAAATAGCTGACGCTAACAATTACAAGCTGTCAACAGGAAGTAACATCCGGCACGAGCCGCCAAAGCTACAATTCCGAAGAATTGTAAGTTAAGGGACAGGTAGAATAAGTTTACCTTTTAGCTTAAGTGAACAATGTAAAATCAGTTGCAATTAAATGTTTAATAAAGAAGGTCATACGGACCCATTCAAAATAAAAAACCATCTTTTTTCGGAGCTATAACAAAAAGCCCGATAACTGGCGCCCGAGCAATGTGTTAAACAAGCAACTCACAAAAGTACCATAAGCAGTACGAAAAGCAAGCAGCGGAATTGACTTTCTGGCATCGAGGGAGTGAAAGAGTGCGCCCAAGTACCGAGAGGAAAAAGGACAACTGCACGGTCACCAGC
Organism: Bactrocera tryoni; assembly: GCF_016617805.1. Taxonomy (NCBI): domain Eukaryota; kingdom Metazoa; phylum Arthropoda; class Insecta; order Diptera; family Tephritidae; genus Bactrocera; species Bactrocera tryoni. The sequence continues at coordinate 40,721,271 of NC_052500.1, read as the reverse complement.
CATGGAAGGGAAGCTGATATCTATGTAAGGAATAAGTTAAGCTATTTAAATTTAATAATTAAGAATATAAAACAAAAGAAAAAAAAAAAAGAAAAGAACATTTTTGAAAATTAATAATTTAGAAATATATAAACAAATTTTTTGGAAAGGAAAAAAAGAAACTTATAAGAGAAAATTAATAATTTAAAAATATTAAAAATCTTTTTTTTTTTGGAAAGCAAAGTAAATGATTTAAAGAAAGTTTTAAGAGTTCCAATAAAAAAATTATTTCTTTTACAAATAATAAACGGGCTCGTAAATAATAATACAAAGCTGCGATTCACCACCTACGGGGGACCCTCCAGCTTATAACATACAAAATTTTCTGCGATTCACCACCTAACGGGGACCCTCCAGAGAATTATAAACCACAAAGAAAAATAAAAAAGGGCTTGTACAGCCAATAACATATAAAGTTAAAAAGGGCCGCGATTCACCACCTAACGGGGGACCCTCCGGTGCTTATAAAAGTAAAATAACTCTGCGACTTTCCTGTAAAAGGGACCCTCCAGAGATTAATAAAGACAAATTTTTATATATTTTAAAGAAAATGTCTAACCCTAATAATTTAATCAGACCACCAGTGCTAGGGAATACAACTCCCGTTGCACCCACTGGACCTTCCGGTTCTGGCACCCAAATTTCGCCAGAATTGGCACATTTAGTTAAAAACGTTGTAACTCAGATGTTACAGACGGACGGACAAAGCATAATACAAAGTATTTTGAATAATGGTACGAACCAGAACATTAGGGATCAAACTATAGACGAAAGATACAGAGACAACATGAACGAAATGGACAAAATTCCCGACGTAGTGCGATCACTACGAGAATTTTCAGGAAACGCTTCAGAGTTTACCTCCTGGAAAAAGAGTGTCGAGCGGATTCTGAGGATATATGAACCCTCGAAAGGCACACCAAGATATTTCGGAATTTTAAATGTAATTAGAAACAAAATTATAGGGAAAGCGGACATAGCACTAGAGTCGTATAACACGCCTTTAGATTGGACAGCAATATCTCGTTGTCTAACTACCCATTATGCAGACAAAAGAGACATTGGTACTTTAGAGTATCAAATGACTTGTCTTATACAGGGAAGACTAACGATAAACGAATTTTACCAAAAAGTGTATTCGCACCTATCATTAATCCTCAACAAAATTGGTTGTATGGAAGTAGGAGAGGAAGCAATACATCTTCTTACGGAAAACTACCGTGCTAAAGCCCTTGACACGTTTGTCAGAGGACTTTCGGGTGACCTTCCTAGGCTTCTCGGCATCAGAGAACCAAAAAGCCTACCAGAAGCTCTTCACCTTTGCCTGAAGTTAGAAAATCAAAACTTTAGAGCAAATCACGCTAACAATCAATTTCCTAGACAACAATTCCAACAACAGAATTTTTTTCCAAATCTTAATCGACAACTTCCTCAAACCAAATTCCATCCCGAGTTAGCTTTTATACCAAAACCAAATCAAATATTTAATCCTTATGGTCAACAACGGTATCCCCAAAATCCAGTAAACCAACAACATGGTTTTCATAATCAAAACCCATTTAATCAACCACCAAATAATCCCCCTCCAAGACCACCAAAACCACCTCAACCAATGGACGTAGACGTTAGCTTAAGAACAAATGCTATCAATTACGCCAATAGACCAAATCCCAAATTCACTGTCAAACGACCATCAAACTTTTCAAACAAAAATGATCTGCAACCAAAAGTTCAAAGGAATTTTCATGTAAACTCAAACTTTGAACCTTACAGCGAACAAAATTATCAATACAACAATGACTACCAAAACAACGAATACAACTATGACTTTTCCGATACAACACAAACCGACGAAAACGAACAATCACTAGACCTGACAGATGTACATTTTTTAGATTAAACAGCTCTTCGTTACCTTATTTCAACTGCAAAACGAAGAGTGGAGAAATTTTAAAAATCCTAGTCGATACAGGTTCCAATAAAAACTATGTATATTCAATCAAATTTAGTACCAAATCCCAAAGAAAACAATAACCCTTTTTACGCAAATTCAATCGGTGGAAAAATACACATTACCCATCACACTTTTCTAAATCTTTTCAATATTGAAGAATGCAATTTAAAATTTTTTTTGTTACCCACTCTTACAACTTTTCACGCAATTCTTGGAAATGACAGTTTAAAGGAACTATCAGCAATAATACATACTAAAGAAAATTTCATGATCGTAGCAAACAAACGTAAAATTCAACTCCATCAATATAGAGCCCAAGATGTTCATTCCATTCAAATCCGTGACGAACATATGAATACTTCAGAAAAAAATGAAATTAAACAACTTGTACAAAAACACCGAAACTTATTTTCAGAACCTAATGAAAAACTAACGTACACAACAAAAGTAGTAGCGGAAATTAGAACAAATTCAGATACACCTATCTACTTAAAATCATACCCATATCCTGCCAGTTTAAAACAAGAAGTAAAAAAACAAATAAATAAACTATTAGAGGACGGTATTCAGAAAATCAAGATCACCATACAATTCACCAATATGGGTTGTACCCAAAAAAGACAATGCATCAGGCGAAAAAAATTCAGATTAGTTATTGATTACAGAAAACTAAACACAGTTACAACTGCTGATAGATATGCGATACCAGAGATAAATGAAGTACTATCACAATTAGGAGAAAACCGAATATTTTCAGTAATCGACCTAAAAAGCGGTTTCCATCAAATTCCTCTTAAGGAATCTGACGTGGAGAAAACAGCCTTTTCAGTGAACAATGGAAAGTATGAGTTCACAAGATTACCTTTTGGACTGAAGAACGCCCCATCCATATTTCAACGTACATTAGACGATATTCTGAGACAATATATAGGAAAGATATGTTATGTCTATATAGACGACATAATAATATTTAGAAAAGATGAAAAATCTCATTCAGAGCATATTGACAAAATTTTTGATACACTCCGTAAAGCTAATATGAAAGTACAAGCAGACAAATGCGAATTCTATAAAAACCAAGTAGAATTTTTAGGATTCATAGTTTCTTCTGCTGGTATTTCCACAAACCCATCTAAAGTAAAAAGTATTGTAGATTTTCCATACCCCAAAACACTTAAAGACCTTAGATCATTTCTAGGACTTTCAGGATACTATAGACGTTTCATAAAAGATTATGCAAAATTAGCTAAGCCCCTCATAACTCTACTTCGTGGTCAAGAAGGTAGAATGTCAAGAAATGTTTCCAAAAAATCCAAATGCAATTAAACAATGACGCTAAAGCAGCATTTAATAAAATAAAATCCACATTGACATCGAAAGATGTCATTCTACAACATGCTGATTATAAAAAAGAGTTCGATTTAACAACAGATGCTTCCAAATATGCCATAGACATACATATATATAGATGTCTTAGAACAGAATGGAAAACCCATAACCTTTATATCTAGGACATTAAGTAAAACCGAAGAAAATTATGCAGTTAATGAAATGGAAATGCTTGCTATTATTTGGGCATTAAATACTTTTAGAAATTACCTGTCTCTATGGAACGGCAAAAGTAGTAATCCATACAGACCATCAACCTCTCACATACGCCTTAAGCAATAAAAACAATAATTCTAAATTAAAACGGTGGAAAGCCATACTCAAAGAATATAATTACGAATTAAGATATAAACCTGGTAAAGCCAACATAGTAGCAGATACACTTTCAAGACCATTCGAAATAAATTCTTTATCAGTAGCCACACATTCAGATGACAGCTCATCTCACAATCTAATTCCAGCCGTAGAAGTACCCATAAATGTTTTCAAAAACCAACTTTGGATCTCTTTAAGAGACGAAGATAGTTACCTATTTAAAATACCATTCCCTACATACCATAGACATGTAATAATTAAACAAACATTTTCCTCAGAAAACCTAATTTCACTTTTTAAACGTTACTTAAACCCTTCGGTGATAAATGGCATATTTACTTCCGAAGAAATAATGGGAATAATTCAACAAATATACCCAATCCATTTTTCCAATTATAAAATTCGATATACTCAGATGAAAGTTGATGACATTACGAACGAGGACATTCAAAACGAAACAATATTAAAAGAACACAAACGCGCACATAGAAACCGAGACGAAAATTCAAAACAACTCATACAAAAATATTATTTTCCAAAAATGAAAGCAAAAATAGAAGCAATAATTAAACAATGCAAAATATGTAAAGAAAACAAATACGATCGTCATCCTAATAAACCACATTTACTTGAAACCCCTATTCCACAATATCCTGGAGAAATAGTTCACATTGATATATACAGTACAGAGAAAAATCTTGTACTTACCGCAGTAGACAAATTTTCGAAATACGCCCAAGTTAGATTAATAGAATCAAAAGCAATAGAGGATATCAGAGAACCCTTGCGACAAATACTTTTTTCCTTCGGTGTACCGAAAACCATAGTTATAGATAATGAAAAATCTTTAAACTCAGCCTCAATACAATTTATGGTCGAAAACCAACTTGGTATTAACATTTTCAAAACACCAATGGACAAGTCGAAAGATTTCACTCCACACTTTCTGAAATTATGCGTTGTCTTTAAACCGAACGCACCCACCGCTCATTTCAAAAACTTTTAGATCGTTGCACCTACGAATATAATTACTCAATACATTCTACAACCAGAAAAAGACCAATAGAAACTTTTTTTGGAAGACGCGTTTCAATAGACCCACAGCAATATGAAAACTCAAGACGAGAAAATATCGAGACACTAAGAAAACAACAGATGAAAGACTTAGAAATTCACAATAAAACTAGAAATCCAATAAAAACCTACGCCCCAGGAGAAATAATAAGTATATGTTAAAATAAATAAACGAACAGGCTCGAAACTAACAGCAAGATATAGAAAAGAAATTGTAAAAGAAGACAAATCCAGTGTCGTAATCACAGAAAAAGGACGAACAGTACACAAAAGCAATATCAAGACCTAGCTACATATCATTCTTTATTTTAATTTTTCAGATTTTTCGTACATTTGGTGTACGCTGACTTTAGGATAATAGACTATACAAACTCACAACTAGCCACATTTAGTACAGGACCAGTAAAAATTCAAACAGGAACATTCCGACTGATACACAAAGTGGACATAGACGAATACCAGAACGCACTAAACAATTTAAGTAATTCAATTAGAACTAAAGTTAAAGAAGAAAACCCACTCCTTCCTATCCTCATTAATGAACTAAAACTGACACAGACATACTTAAATAGACTAAAACCAAAGAGATTTAGGAAATCAGTTAACGAATTAGGAACAGTCTGGAAATGGATTGCGGGAAATCCTGACCACGACGACTTAATAATACTAGAAAATCATATTAATAATATAATTGAAAATAATAACGAACAAATAACAATCAATAAAGTAATTTTCGACAGAATAAATAATATTTCTACAATATCAAATAAAATTTTAAAAGAAGTACAAACAAATGAAGTTGTACAACATAATATTGCTATTGAAATTAAATATAAATTAAATGTAATAAAAGATGAAATAATTAATATAGACTATGCAATACATTGGGCAAAAGCCGGCATGGTTAATTCATATATTTTGTCAAATGAAGAATTAAATATATTACAATATACACTAGGGAAAAATAACTGTACACTAAATAATATTGAAGAATCTATCGAATTAGCAAATGTTAAACTTGCACCAAATGAAACTATGTTACTATACATTATTGGAATACCATTATCTAGCAAAGATCTTTGTGAATCAATTATGATAAAACCAATAAAAATAAAATGGAATATAAATAAGATTCCATTTGAAAATGTAAAAGCGTGTAAGAATAATAAAATATTTGGGTATAGGAAACAAATGTAAAGAATATAATAGTATAAAAATATGTAATAACAAAAATATTATAGACATAAGCAACACTACCTGTGTCCCTCGTCTACTAAAAAGCAAACCGGCAGAATGCATTTTAATAAATAATCAGCACATACCATCGGTAGAAAATATATCACCTGGCATTATATTACTAAACCAATATAACGGTACAGTAAAAATTGACAGCCAAAGTATACATCTTTCCGGATCATATGCGGTAGAATACCATAATTCCACGGTGTGTATAGAAAACCAAACATACTCATTTAACGAAAAATTCACCAGCAAACCGTTAGCAGCAATTTTACAACCAAATAAACCATCGTTTCAAGAAGAAGAAATTTTAAGTTTGGAGATGATGAAGGAGCTTCATCTGAACAACACACATCATCTGGAAAAATTAAAAATAGCCCACACTGCAGCTTTAATTACCAATTTTTCGCTCATAATCATCTGCATGATGTGCATAATCGTAATTATCACCATTTTGAGTCTAAAAAATAAATGCAAAGCAAGTATAACAGAGCTATCAAATTACCATGTAAATGTTAATCTGAACGATCATAATGAAGTCAAAACACCTGAAATACCAACACTAGAAGGGTCAATAATTCTGACAGATCAAATGCAGCGAACAAACGGGGACGTTTGTTTTTGACGGCGGAGGAGTTAACACGAAACATATCCAAAATTATAGCTGACGCTAATATTTGAGTTAACATAAATAAAATAGCTGACGCTAACAATTACAAGCTGTCAACAGGAAGTAACATCCGGCACGAGCCGCCAAAGCTACAATTCCGAAGAATTGTAAGTTAAGGGACAGGTAGAATAAGGTTACCTTTTAGCTTAAGTAAACAATGTAAAATCAGTTGCAATTAAGTGTTTAATAAAGAAGGTCATACGGACCCATTCAAAATAAAAAAAACATTTTTTTTCGGAGCTATAACAAAAAGCCCGATAACTTATATCATCCCCTAAACACTGATTTTCTCTAGTGCACTTCTGTTCTATTTCAACTACATATGTATGTATGTTTGTATACACATGTATGTATGAATGTATATATGTTATATGTAAAATGGAAATTCCATCGATTACATACATACATACAACAAATGTATGTATATATGTATGTACATCCATATGTACGTATTCGATGCAATTTCCATTGTTTACGCTTCGAAAATTTGTAACACGCGCACATTTTCAAAGCTGATACATTTTTTGCCACACATGATTCAAATCAGTATCATATGATACGATTGCAACCGAAGCCAGCCATACGTTTACACGATCGTGATTGCCGACGAACAGATTGTTCGTGTTGCATCAGGTCAGTTGACGCTGGCAGATACACGAATTGATTAACAATGTTGTTTATGCTGAACTGTTTTTGGCACGACTGTTTGTTCTGATTTTATCATACTCGTTGCAGCTCTCTGGTATATATGTATATACATATGTATATATGTATGTATATATATACATATGTATATATATATATATATAAATGATCAGGAAGACGAGAAAAGTTGAAATTAAGTCATTAGCGAATGCAACAAACATAGTTCTACGAAAACGTCAATTGTCTGAAATAGCATACAGGGTTCGTCTGGAAAGTAATAGGACGTTTCTTCCGCAGCGAGCGCGAGTTAAGGAACGAGTAACAAACATTAAAACAACCTTTTGGTTTAGTAAACAGAATGCATCAAAACAACATTCAGTTCAAACAATTGAAATGCACTATCACTACAACAAACAATCCTAAACAAACAAGTATCAAAACAACATTGAGTTTGAATACCACAACAACCTTATCTTAAAACAAAACAAATGTATCTAAGCAAACAGTATATGTATATGTAAACAAACCTAAACAAATAATTTAATCTGTATCTTAACAAACTATCAACTAGTAATAAGTAAACATACTAGTTAGTATAAATAGAAGTAAGAACCATGTAATAAGTTAGTCTTAAGAGCATAAATAAAGAGTACACATTTCGGTGCAGCTCAAAATATATTCTTTTAACTAATTTTTACTTAATGTAAAAATTTACTCGCGCACCTACTGGATTCAGTAAAGGGCGTTTCCAGCTAACGAACGAGCGGCTGGTCAGTTGTCTCTGAGCACCTGGCAGCGCTGCATATTTTGAAAGGTTTTAAAGAATGGTGCGACTGGTCCAATATTTTTTTTAAATCGACTCAGTCCTATTACTTTCCGAATAAACCCTGCGCGAAACACAGAAAAGAGTGACAAAAGCGGCAACATAGCTGTTGTAGATTTATAATATTTGTCAGTTTTAAAATATCTATCCTTGGCTCTCAAAATTCGGCGTCGATATGTGTGCAAGATCATACATAAACCTACATATTTACGATTGTTTGTTGGCAAGGCTGTTAGAGCGGCTAGGGAAGCGGTCAATCCTTCGACACATTGACTTTTTGACATGAAAGCAAAAAATGTTATCTTCACCATTGGTTGTCCGTAACAAAATTACAAACATAATACATATGGTTCCTTAACATTAGTATTATTTTTCTCAGTTAACACTAAAAATGCTCAATTCTGTTATTTTCGAGTCCCCTGATGCTGATGCTGGTAAAACACGCTTATAATATGTCTGTGGTGAAACTCCCTTATCTCTGCCGAGTAACCCTGCGAAAAGTTACGGTATCTGGATCATGAACCCTCTCTATGATATACATACGTTCTCTGGTATAATTTTTTTGTTGAAATCTGGTGATTGTAAAACCGGCTCACTTGTAATTTACTTTTTTAATTTTTCAAAAGAGCTTAAAAATTCACTATTTTTATTGTTAACAACGCAATGTTGTTTTAAACACCGATTCATTGGATAGGCAATGTTTGCAGAAACACATACAAAATTCCTGTAATATAACGTAACGCCCAGAAATTCTTTAATTTCTTTTGTGTTGAATGGTGGGGACACCGCTGCGATCGCTTTACTTTTCTATGGATTTGGTCTAGTAACGTCAACTGAAACAACATGACCTAAAAATTTCGTTGTAAATGCTGAGAAACGGCGCTTTTCGACTTGAATTTTCAAGTTTGATTATCTTAATTTTTTAAAAATTTTTAATATGGAGTCGATTTGTTCTATAAAACTGGTAGAAAAAATTATGTATCATCCAAATATACGACACAAATTTTATTTATTTATGAACCTTTGGAACGTTGCGATCGAAAATGCCGTTTAGGCTCTGTCATCTAGATGTTCTTCGATTTAATGAAAGCCTTTAGCAAGGTATATTATGCTAAAGTAGCTACATTTTCCTAATTTGTCCAATATGTCTTCTTTATTTGGAACCTATCGTCTGTTCGTTTACTTCAGCATGACGCACAACTGGATATCTATAAAGCTTGGTATATATTGGCGAATCCGCCAATAGTTCTAATCCTATGTTGTATAACACTAGTAAACGGTAAATTACTTTCTTCTTCATAAAATATGATTCGGTTATCGTTGATTACCATTTTTAATGTCGCTTCATTCCTTAAATTTAAATGTTTTGTAAATGTGCTCTAAAATACATTCACGCGTAATTCGTTTTGACAACTAAATCTCTCTCTCCTCCTCTACTTCGTATTCTTCTTCTTCACAAAAATAAATCAGTAGTGTCGCATTGGCTATAACAAGCTTCCGAATTCTATAATTAACTACAGCTTTTAAGCTAAGCAGTACATTGCTTCCCAATATACCGTCGAAGTAGTTGTGAAAAGGTAATTCGATGAAATCGATAAACTGATTTTCAATCAGAAATTCTTTAAAAAGCGGTTCGATGTACCCGTAATTTTATCTTTCGGATTACAAAGTCTAGGATTCACTATGCCAAATACAGCACCGGTATCTATAAATCTCGAGTTTATGACTATATAGGCTAATTTCCCTGATCGCCAAAGTGAAAACTTTGGTAATTTTTGTTCATGCCCATATGTATTCATTCACTCAAGTGTATGTTATCTATTAGAAGAGTTTTTGTTGTTATGAAGATGTTGGTTATGTCTAATTGTATGATTGTATTGTGTGCTATAGTTTGTTTATTGGTTGTTATTTTTTGTTCTGTGTCTCTGGTGTGGAGGATGGAGTCATGTGTAGAAGTTCACGCAAGTGAGGAAAGTTCTCTGATCGCCATTCAACTGGGAGTGGACAGAAACGATTCTTTTACACATGGCTCAAGCAACTCACGAATTCCGGTCTTTGAACAAGTATCCTCTGGGTAGCCTAAGAACATCCGTTTGAAGGCGAGCTAAAGTGAGAAGGGGAAACATCCCCTACATAGGGTTTTGCGCCGGGTTTGGGACCCGGCACGTAAAAAAAATCTACCAATGAAAACTAAACGACAGCCTCGGAAGAGAAACCCCCCTTTGGTGACGACCATGGCAAACGAAATAAGGACTACGATATTAGGGCATGCACCTGGAATGTCCGGTTCCTTAATTGGGAAGGTGCCGCTGAA